>NW_004443942.1:2141943-2158782 GCF_000243295.1 Trichechus manatus latirostris
AGACTCAACATTGCGAAAATGTCAATTCTACCCAAAACGATCTACAGATACAATGCAAACCCGATCCAAATTCCAACGACATTTTTTAAGGAGATGGAGAAAGAAAACACCAACTTCATATGGAAAGGGAAGAGGCCCCGGATAAGTAAAGTATTACTCAAGAAGAAGAATAATGTGGGAGGCCTCATACTACCTGATTTTAGAACCTATTATACTGTCACAGTAGTCAGAACAGCCTGGAACTGGTACAACGACAGATACATAGACCAATGGAATAGAACTGAGAATCCAGAGGTAAATTCATCCACCTATGAGCAGCTGATATTTGACAAAGGCCCACAGTCCGTAAACTGGGGAAAAGATAGTCTCTTTAACAAATGGTGCTGGCATAACTGGATATCCATCTGCAAAAAAATGAAACAAGACCCATACCTCACACCATGTACAAAAATTAACTCAAAATGGATCCAAGACCTAAACATAAAATCTAAAATGATAAAGATCGTGGAAGAAAAAATAGGGAGCTAGGAGCTCTAATACATAGCATAAACAGAATATAAAACATTATTAACAATGCACAAACACCAGAAGAGAAACTAGATAACCGCGAGCTCCTAAAAATCAAACACTTATGTTCATCAAAAGACTTCACCAAAAGAGTAAAAAGACAACCTACAGATTGGGAAAAAATTTTTGGATACAACATATCCGATCAGGATCTAATCTCTAAAATCCACAAGATACTGCAAAATTTCAACCACAAAGGACAAATAAACCAATTACAAAATGGACAAGGATATGAACCAGCACTTCATCAAAGAAGATATTCAGGTGGCTAACAGATATATGAGGAAATGCTTACGATCATTAGGCATTAGCGAAATGCAAATCAAAACTACTAGGAGATACCATGTCACCCCAGCAAGGCTAGGATTAATCCAAAAAATACAAAATAATAAATGTTGGAGAGGTTGTGGAGAGACTAGAACACTTATACACTGCTGACAGGGATGTAAAATGGTACAACACAACCACTTTGGAAATCGATTTGGCGGTTCCTTAAAAAGCTAGAAATAGAAGTATCATACAATGCAGCAATCCCACTCCTTGGAATATATCTTAGAGAAATAAGAGCCATCACACAAATAGATATATGCACACCTATGTTCACTGCAGCACTGGTCACAGTAGCAAAAGATGGAAACAACCTAGATGCCTATCAACAGACAAATGGATAAGCAAATTATGGTATATTCACACAATGTAATACTACGCAACGATAAAGCACAATGATGAATCCTTGAAACATCTTGTAACATGGATGAATCTGGAAGGCATTACACTGAGTGAAATTAGTCGCAAAAGGACAAATATTGTATGAGACCACCATTATAAGAACTCAAGAAAAGTTTTAAACACAGAAGAAAGCATTCATTGATGGTTCCGAGGGTGGGGAGGGAGGAAGAGGGGTATTCAGTAACTAGATAGTAGACAAGAATTATCTTAGGTGAAGGGAATGACAAGATACAATATAGGGGAAGTCAGCACAACCAGACTAAACCAAAGGCTAAGAAGTTTCCTGAATACACCTAAATACTCTGAGGGACAGAGTGGCAGGGGTGGGGGGTTTGGGGACCATGGTTTCAGGGGACATCTAGGTCAACTGGCATAACAAAGTTTATTAAGACAATGTTCTGCATCCCACTTTGGTGAGTGGTGTCTGGGGTCGTAAAAGCGAGTGGCCATCTAAGATGCATCAATTGGTCCCAACCCACCTGGAGCAAAAGAGAATGAAGAACAGCAAAGACACAAGGAAAATATTAGCCCAAGAGACAAAAAGAGCCACATAAACCAGACACTCCATCAGCCTGAGATCAGAAGAACTAGATGGTGCCCAGTTACCACAATGACTACCCTGACAGGGAACACAACAGAGAGTCCCTGATGGAGAAGGAGAAAAGTGGGGTGCAGAACTCTAAGTCTAGTTAAAAGGCAAGACTTAATGGTTTGATTGAGATTGGAGGAACCTCAGAAGACATGGCCCCCGGACTCTCTGTTAACCCAGAACTAAAACCATTCCCGAAGCCAACTCTTCAGACAAAGATCAGACTGAACTATAAGACATAAAATGATACTTGTGAAGAGTGTGCTTCTTGGTTCAAGTAGATGCATGATACTGAATGTGCAGCTCCTGTCTGGAGGTGAGATGAGAAGGCAGAAAGAGAGAGGAGCTGGTTGAATGGACACAGGAGATCTGGGGTGGAAGGGAGGAGTGTGCTGACATATTACAGGGAGAGCAGCCAGGGTCACATGATAATACGTGTATAGGTTTTTGCATAAGAAGCTAACTTGAGCTGTAAACTTTCACTTAAAGCACAAAACAAAAAAAAATCCTAAGTTTAAACATGGCCATAACTAAGACAGTAATGGTAATTTTTGGTAGGCCTGGCTGGACATTTTTTCTAAATTTTTCACAAACAGGTTGTTGGGGAGTCAATTAGACACTGGGTCCACATGGGATCCCCTACTTCACACATAAATGAAAGCTATAAAAAGTAATTATTTCATACTATAAATTTCAAAATATCCTTAGACTCATATTTTACAGTAAATTTTGAATTCTACATTCTAAAATAAAATACATTACTATACAAATATTCAGAAAATAAATAATTTAACAGCTCACACAATTGAGTTTACAAAAACACTTTTTTCAAAGGATGAAAAGAAATGGGCCTAATCTGCAGCTAAATGTCTACTTATCAAATTCATCTCATCTTATGTATCTTTTCATAAGATTAGGAAATAGAGATTTGGGGGTAACAGGAGATGATCCCAGTATTTAATGAGGAGTACTTCTCATAGGACTTGAATTTGAAATACAACAACACTAGCTGGTTCATGCATTTCAAAGCTTAACTGAAAGTGTGTTGAAGAATAAATGATGAGGGAGCGAACACTACAATTCCTGAACCTGAGCGCAAATCACATTTCTGACAGGAATGTGAGAGGATGTTTAGACAGCTGGAAACAGAGTATTCACTAAAAGACAGTAAGCAAAATGATAAGCATTGAACAAACAGGATAAGAACAGGATTTTACTCACCCTGTTGTCTTTATTGGCAAACGGGAAAAAAAAAATGCTATCACAGGTGCAAAACCTAAAATGTTTTGAATTGACTATTACAACTGATTGGCCTACATTTCACCCTCCCTTCTTCAAGTTGTTGAGAAAACACATCTGTTTGGAGTGACATACAATGAACATGTCATATAAGCTGTAAAATAATAACTGTTTTAATATATACATGAGTGTACATATACACACCACTTATGTTTTTTACTCCCTTCCACCTTACCCTAATCATTTCACACTAACTAGGGGGATTCCTTTTCAGGATGTTATCTGTCTTTATTCAGCTCCAGTTTTCTTTAAGACCTTAGCACAACCTGGAAACAAATAATACTTCAAGGTCACAAGGTTAGATTTGTTAGACATTGCTAGAATCCACAATTAATGTATTACAGACACTAACTTTATTTATTTGCTTGTTTATTTCATGACCCAAATGTATGAAGTAGATCATTTACAAATAGGCTACTCATCGGCAAAATAAAAATCTAATAATTCCTCACATTTGTAAAACACTTTATGTATAATTATATCTCATAAGATTCGTTCACAAACAATGAAACCAAGGCTCTGAGATGATAAGGTTTGTATAGCTTGTATGTTACAGAGGCAGAACTCAAATCCAAGTCTCTGAATCTCTAGGCACAGTCCTTTTACTGTTGAATTATCTTTATAAATCGTCTTATGAATATTATTATTTATGTTAATATAAATTCACGGTAGAAAAAAATGAAAATGAATTAAACTTTGTAACATGCAATCCTTTCCTTACAATCATTTATCTCTGAATGGGGGTGTATGTGTATGTTTATATAAAAGGGGTCATACTGCATATATAGTTATGAATCTCATTTTCCCCTACTTACTGTAACCCATGCATCTTCCCAAGTACGTATTTTTAAGAAAATCATATTTAATGAATGAATATATCATCATATCAACCAAAACCAAACCTGATGCCATCGAGTCTATTCTGACTCACAGTAACCCTATGGATATACATAAAATACCATAACTTAACCAATGCCTTATAGTTGGTTATTTAAAGTATTTACAATTTTTTTTATAACTAATGCTGAGATAAATATACTATTACATAAATCTTTCGAGGCACATCTCATTATTTTCTTCAGGAAAGAGAACTGGTTTTGCTGACTACGAACAAGTTGAGCGCAAAAATGCTTAATTATCCTTGAATTTCTTGTGAAAGGTTAGGCAACCCCAAGATTATTTTGTTTTGCTGATAGATTCCTAAAGAGGAAAAGAAATAATAACAAAGAATTGTTATTATCAACTGTATTTTGACCAAAAAAGAACTGATTTGTGAAATCACAGTTTAATATGAACTTTAGCAGGCTGAACTTCATGCCAAGCCAGGTCATGGCAGTTTCAGATGTGTGCTCTATACTTTAGACAGATGTTCTTCAAAAGTTCAGAAAAATACAGTGCGCATTAAGACTTTGGAAGAGAAGCTAATTTAAGAATTTGGGAAACTCTCAAATGTTTTGTTATTATAGAGTAATGGGTATCAAATATGTGTGCCTAATTTTAGAGGGCAGCTTTTGATGAAGTATACTTAAAAGGGTCTATCCAAAACAATGTGTTTAAAATGAAGCTTAATTTAAATGGGTCACCTATATTGCTTTTAATAAAAATTTACATTCAGATATTTTATTACTACTACACAATGTTGCATTGTCCTCATCAGTATAATAAAACTTCTATTAATGCGTAAGATAATAAGACACTGTTTGAATTGGTAAAAGTAGGTAGGCAGATATAAGAATGTATAAAAATCATGTTTTCTTTGACATCAGCAATAAGCAATTACAAAAAGGACCTCATTCATAATCTTAACATGTTCTTGAAGTTACAGTAGGAACTAATCTCACTTCTCAGTTTTGAATAATTTGGTATATCAGTCTCATGAACAGCCCTACAGATAGGGCTTTAAATGTGATAATTTCAAGAAGCAAACTCTGAAGGGAAAATAAACATTTGGAATCATTTCAAACTTTCAAGGTTTGAAAAAATACAACTGCACATCAATTACAATTTTAAACAATTCCAAGATGAAGAGCACAAAAGAAAAGTTATTAATGACTTCTGGTTAAGCATGGCAGATGAAACAAATGTGTTTATCTACAAGACCTCCTGAAAATCCACTAAAATTACTTTAAAAAAATACAAACAACATAGAAATAGGAAAGGATATAACAACAGATGTAAAAAGTTAAGACTTTGGAAGCTGGAAAACTAATTTATACTACAAATTCCTGGAAAAGATAAGGAGTGGGAAGCAGCAGGTGTATATGGAGGAAAGACCAAAAAACAAAAAAGGGAACTCAGTGGCTATAAAGACAAGACAGGGAGAAGAAAACTTCAAGCACAGGAGAATGAAGAAATCACATTTTTTTTTTTTAATTGTGCTTTAAGTAAAAGTTTACAATTCAAGTCAGTTTCTCATTCAAAAATTTATACACACATTGCTATGTGACCCTCGCTGCTCCCCTGTACTGTGTTAGCACACTCCTCCTTTCCACCTCAGATGTCCCGTCCCGTGTCCATTAACCAGCTCCTGATCCTCTCTGCCTTCTCATCTCACCTCTAGACAGGAGCTGCCCATTTAGTTTCATGCATCTCCTTGAGCTAAGAAGCACACTCCTCACGAGTATCACTTTATGTCCCATAGTCCAGTCTAATCTTTGCCTGAGGAGTTGGCCTTGAGAATGGTTTCAGCTCTGGGCCAACAGAGAGTCTGGAGGCCATGTCTTCCGGGGTCCCTCCAGTGTCAGTCAAACCATTAAGTCTGGTCTTTTTACTAGAATTTGAGTTCTGTACCTCACTTTTCTCCTGCTCTGTCAGGGACTCTCTGTTGTGCTCCCTGTCAGGGTGGTAATTGGAGAAATCACAAATATTAAGAAGAAAGAGGTTATATATCACAGAGTACTCACAGAACAAGAAAGATGTAATAAACAAACAAACAATATCCTAGCAGGTGCTCAAAAGAAAGGAAGAAATGGAAAATGGGAGACAGAAAGTGAGAAAATTAAATTACTGCAGGAGTTCTAACTTTTCAGTACTAGGAAATTCAGAAAGAGTACATACATAGGAGAAACAGTTACAAAAGAAATAACAATCAAAAAACATTCCATATACCTAAGATAATAAATTAATTAAAAAAAATTATCACATCATCATGAAATTTCAGAAAACTGAAAGATAAAGAGAAGCTCTTAAAAGCTTCTAGAAATGAGAAAGGTAGGTATTTTGCAATGGATCAAGAATATAATGATAACAGAAATCTACTAATATAATCAATCACATTAATAAATCTAATCAGAAAAAAAATAATGAAATCAACTTCATAATGCAAAAAACAGACAAAATTCAACACCCATTCTTAATATAATGAGATCCATTATTACTAATACTGTTTACCAGACATATTAACCAGAGCTATTACACAGGAAAAATAAAGATACAAAACTTGGGAGGTAAAATTATCATTATTTGCCAATGATATGCCTAGAAAATATAGCCTAGAAAATGGAAGCCTAAAAAACGGAAGAGGATCAACTGAAAAACTACTATAAACAGTAAGAGAATACAATAAGGTAATAAGATATAAAATTAATATATACAGATGACTTTCACTTTGGGCCAAGATGGAATAATAGGAACTGAATTTACACTGCAGACTGGAACATCTTAAAAAGCTGGACAAAATAAACAAAATAATGATTTGCAAGACACTGGATATCAGGCAACGAGGACAGTGATCCCTGCGAGACAGGAAACAATGTGAGCTCTACTACTACCCCAGCTTTCTGCCTACAGAAAGTTTAAAGGTCACAATGCAGAAAGGGGGAACAGAGACAGAGCCTGAAGGACACCCTCAGATGAGGGACCAAGCTGAGACTCCTAAAAGACAAATGCATCTAGAGTTCATAAAACAGAGTACCAGAGAGGAAGGAGCTGCACAAGAACCTGCGAAAATCTGCAGAGGATTCCTCTGAAGGATTCAGCACATGCTTACGGAAAACTACCTGAGGCTGGGAAAGAATCATCAGAAAGGACTAGAGAAAACAGTGCCTATTGCTTACACAGGTTTGGGGAAAGTGCTTATTCCCTCCAGCCAGACTGCAAAAATTCATAATTCAAGGGACCGTGGGTAGAGTACACAGAAAGGTCTTGTCACAGTGGGGAATAATTAGTCCTAGACTGAGAAGTACTTGGAACCCTCCTACAAATCATAAAAGCAAGATCTGAAAAGATCAAACTGTTTACAAGAAACTTGACTGCATCCCAAAACAAAGCATAAGAAGATTTAGAGGAATATAAAATATTCACCAACCAACAAAATAAAATTCACAATGCTAGGCATCCTATTAAAGATTAGCAGGCATACAAAGAAATAGGGAAACACAACCCATAGTAAGGAGGATAATCAACAGAAACTGACCTAGATAACAGACAGAGATGTTAGACTCAGCAGAGAAAGACATGAGAAGAGTTATAACTATATATCATATGTTAAAAAACTTAGAGTAACCTGAGGCAGAGCCAACATGGCACTACAGACAGAAGCAACATGCCATCCTTCTGCACCAAAGACCTGAAAAACTAAGTAAAACAAATACAAATGTCAATCCTGGAACCCTAGCATCAAATGATGGAATAAAGAACTCAATCAAGCACCGAATGGAATAAGAAACAGAGAGAACACAGAAAAAGGAGAGCTATGGAGTGGAGGTTCCCTACCAGCTAACATGGCATGGATTTGCCATCTTGGACTACAGCCACCAAGGAATGCAAACAGGGAGTATAGGAAGGCAACTTACCAGAGCTCCCGACAGAGCACCCAGTAACCAGGGATACACACTTTCCCACTTCCCACCCTTCTTCCATGTACATGGACTCTGCTGCTTTCCAACGGACCACAGGCATTTGGCCAGAGAGACATCAGCTAACTACTGCCTGGATTTGCCTTCATGGACCTCGGCCACCAAGGACTGCAGGCAGGGAGAACATAAAGCCTACGCCACCGAGCTTCCAACAGGCTACAGAGCACCCAGTAACCAGGAACACGCCTTCCCACCCCCTACCCTTTTTCTCTGTACGTGACCTCCGCTGCTTTTCAACTGGCCATGGTCGCTTGGCCAGAGAGACACCAGCTCACTACCACCCGCAGCTACCCTGCCCCCACCAGCTGGCCCCTTCAGTGCCATTTTTTTGTTTGTCTTGTTTGTTTTGTATTGTTTTACTGTTTTGGTTTTGGGTTGGTTTTTTGGCTTTTTTTGTTGCTTCTCTCTCTCCCTTCCTTCCTTTCCTTTTTCCTGCCCAGCTAGCCCCATGTGTCACTCTCTCCCCTTCTTGATGGGCTGTGCTTTATTGGTTGGTTTGCTTTGTTCTTTTTTTTTGTTTTTTTCTGGTTTTATTCCCTCTCCTCTCCTTCCTTTACTTTCTCCTACCCACCCAGCCCTGCGCACTGCCCCTGACATTCTCAAGGGGCAGTGCTGCACCACTCAGCTGAAGAGTCAGTGTGTGGCCCCCCGGGGTCTACACCATGATCACTGACCTGTTCCCTCAGCACCATTTTATTTATTTATGTATTGTTTTTGGGTTTTTTTCTTTGTTTTGTTGTTGTTTCTTCTCTGTCTCTTTCTTCCTCCCTTCCTTTTCTTTCTCCAACCCACCAGCCCCATGAGATGTCCCCTTCTTGACAGGCTGTGCTGTACTGCTCAGCTAGAGAGTCTCTGGCACGCAGCCTCCCCTGGTCTGCACCACCACCAGAGGCCACCTCCCTCAGTGTCATATTTTTTATTTTTCTTTATAATTCCCCTTCTCCTATTTCCTTCTGCCTCTCACCTAGGCTCTGTGCTGACTCCAACCCTGCCTGAAGGGCTGTGCTATTCCTCCTGGCAGGAGAAACATCGGTCACTGTCACTCCAATTCTGCCAAGCACCCAATGGCTGGTTCCTCCACCACCATACTTTTTTTGTTGTTGTTGTTTTTATTTATTATCATCTTTTGTTTTTGTTTTTTGTTCTTTTCTCTCTTTCCTTTCCTTTCTCCTGCGTACCTAACCACGTGCACCACCCACGCCCCTTCTTGACAGGCCAAGCTGCACCGTTCAGCTAGAGCCATAAGCACATGGCCTGACCAGATTTGTCCTACCCACACCTGCCGAATCCTACCCAGTTGCCATTTTGTTTATTTTTTCCTTCATTTTTTTCTTTTTTTTTTTCCGCTTTTCTCCCTCCTATTTTGCTTCTTTTGCTCACTCACGTAGCTCCCCACATCACATCCTCTCCCTTCCCTCCAGCCTATCTACACTATGTGCCGAGTGCTGAACCCCCAACGGGCACCGACGGGTCCCCTGGATGCCGCCCTGCACTGCCCACAGGTACCACCCCATCGGCACCAGTTCGTGCCGCAAACTACACATACCTGCCCTTCTACCCTCGCTGGACTCATCGTGCTGCACCACAGCTGAGTGACTGGCTCTGCCCACCTGGACAAAGTGATGAGAAGTATCATGCCCACAGGTGAGCAAGTAACAAAACATGCCCAGCCTGCTTGCCCAGATGTAACCAAATAAAACAAAAAATCAGTACGAAACAAACACATTTATAATCAATAAATGAAGAAAATAATTGCTGAATGTCCCAGAGACAGCAGACAATATTGAGACACATTTAAAAAAAAAAGAAAGAAAGAAAAGAAAGGATGGCTCTAGAAAGCGACCAAAATAAAACACCAGATGACCTTCTAGTAGAAGAAACAGCACTGAAACTACCTAATGGGAAATTCAAAACTCTAATATTCAGGGTTCTCTAAGAAATGAAGGAAAATGCAGATAAAAATAAGGAAAAAGTAGACAAAGTCATGGAAACTACCGACAGAATCAGGGAAAACACAAACAAAGCAATGGAAGAATTCACGAAAATCAAAATAAATAAAAAACTAGAAATCATACAAAAACAGCAATTATAAATCCAAAAGATAAACAAGATTTCAGAAATGGTCGGTACCACAGAAAGTTTAGGAGCAAATCTGAAAAAACTCAAAGAGGAGATTAGCGAAACTGAGGAACAAATCCTTGGATAACACTTTGAGGAAAAATCAGGGAAAAGAACAAAGAAAATGGAAGAAACCCTGAGAATGATGTGGGACAGAATCAAAAGCAAAAATATACGTGTGATCGGAATTCCAGAACAGGGAGAGAAAACAGAAAATACAGAGAGGACCACTGAAGATTTGCTGACAGAAAACTTCCCTAATATTACAAAAGACGAAAAGTCAACCATCCAAGAAGCTCAAAGAACTCCCTATAGGATAGACCCTATCTTGGTTATCTAGTGCTACTCTAACAGAAATACCACAAGCGGATGGCTTCAACAAACAGAAGTTTATTCTTTCACAGTCTAGTAGGCTACAAGTCCAAATTCAGGGCGTCAGCTCCAGAAGAAGACTTTTTCACTCTGTCAGCTCTGGAGGAAGGTCTTTCTCATCAATCTTCCCCTGGACTAGGAGCTTCTCTGCGCAGGAACTCCAAGTCCAAAGGACGCACTCTTCTCCCGGTGCTGCTTTCTTGGCAGTATGAGGTCCCCATGTCTCTCTGCTCACTTTTCTCTTTTATATCTCAAAAGAGATCGGCTTAAGACACTTTCTAATCTTGTAGATCTCATCAATATAAGTGCCGTTAATCCATCTCATTAACATCATTGTGACAGGATTTAAAACAAATAGGGAAATCACATCAGATGAGAAAATGGTAGATAATCATACAATACTGGGAATCACGGCATATCCAAATTCAGACACGTATTTTTGGGGGACACAATTCAATCCATGACAGACTCCAAAAGAAAATCAGCAAGGCATATCATAATCACACTCACTAAAAACCAAAGACAAAGAAAGAATCCTGAGAGCAGTTCGAGAAAAACGAAAAGTCACATGAAAAGGGGAAAGAATTAGACTAAGCTCTGATTACTCAGCAGAAACCATGCAGGCAAGAAGGCAATGGGAGTCCATACATAAAACTTTGAAAGAAGAAAACTGTCAACCAGGAATAAGATATCCTGCAAAACCCTTGACCAAATATTATGGCGTAATTAGGACATTTCCAGATAAACAGAAATTAAAGGAATATGTAAAAAACAAACCTAACATACAAGTTTTATTAGAAGGGAGTCCTCAGTTAGAGAACCAACAATATCGGACAACAACCTGAATCTAGGACACAGGAAAGAATCAGCCAGATACCAACCTAGGTAATGAGCTCTCAAGGATTTAAAAAAAAAAAAAAGAACTAAAAGATTTACAACTGGGAACCAGAGAGGACAATCTGCAAATGACAACAATGTCAGAACAATAAAGAGGCAAGAAACAGTGTAGGTATAGAACTTTCAAATGGAGAGGAAGTCAAGCCGATATCAAGTCATAAAAGACTGGTTTAAACTTAGCAAGATAAGGGTAAATTTCAAGGTAACCACAAAGAAAGTAACCAATCTACTCATCAAAATAAAGAAGAAAAATAAAGTCTCAGTAAACATAAAATCTACAAAAATGAAAGAAACAAAAAAAAATTCAAAAACAAAAGGAATTCAGCACAGAAGATTAAGAGGAACAAAGAAAACGCCAACACCACAATAAAAAAGCACTACAAAACGACAGCAATAAACTCACACCTATCAATAATCACACTGAACGTAAATGGCTTCAATGTACTCCCCCCCCCAAAAAAAAGGGAGTGACAGAATGGATTTAAAAAAAAAAAACAAAAAACAGGAACCATCCATATGCTGTCTACAAAAGACATACCTTGGAAACAAAGACAAAAATTTATTAAAAATCAAAGGATGAAAAAAATATATCAAGCAAACATCTACCAAAAAAGAGCAGAAGTGGCAACACTAATCTCAGATAAAATAGATTTTAAAACAAAATCCGCCATAAAAGACAAGGAAGGACACTATATAGTGATTACAGGGACAAGCCACCATGGGGACATAACCATAATAAATATCTACGCACCCAATGATGGGGCTACAAAATACATAAAACAAACTCTAACAGCACTGAAAAGAGAAATTGTTAGTTCCACAATAATGATAGGAGACTTCAGTGCAACACTCTTAGTAAAGGACATAACATCCAGAAAGAAACTCAACAAAGGTACAAAAGATCTCAAGGCTACAATCAACCAACTTGACCTCACGACATATACAGAACACTCCACCCAACAGCAGCAAAATACACATTCTTTTCCAACGCACATGGAATGTTCTCCAGTATAGACCACGTCTTAGGCTACAAAGCAACCCTCAACAAAATCCAAAATATTGAAATACAAAGCATTTTTTCAGACCACAGTACCATCAAAGTAGAAATTAATAACAGGAAAAGCAAGGAAAAAAAAAATCAAAGACATGGAAATGAATAACACCTTGCCTAAAAACTACTGGGTAATAGAAAAAATCAAAGATGGAATCAAAAAATTTCTAGAATCAAACGAGAATGAAAACATATCATACCAAAACCTTTAGGACACAAAACAGAAAAGACTGCACTCAGAGGTCAATTCATAGCAACAGATGCACACATCAAAGAAGAAGGGACAAAATAAAAACATTAGCTATACAACTGGAACAAACAGAAAGAGAACAGCAAAAGAAATCCACAACCACAAGAAGAAAGGAAATAATAAAGATCAGAGTAGAAATAAATGAAATAAGAGAATAGAAAAACAACAGAAAGAAAAAACAAAATCAAAAGTTGGTTCTTTGAAATGATCAACAAAATCAACAAACTACTGGCCAAATGGACAAAAGAAAAATAGGAGAGAAAGCTAATAACCCAAGTAAGAAATGAAATGGGAGACATTACAACAGACTCAGCTGAAATAAAAAGGATCATAACAGAGTACTATGAAAAACTAAAACTCCAACAAATTTGAAAACCTAGAAGAAATGGACAAATTTCTAGACACACACTACCTACCCTAACTAACACAAACAGAGGTCCAAAATCTGAACAGATCCATAACAAGAGACTGAAAAGGTAATTTAAAAACCTCCTGTGATGGTTAAGATTATATGTCAGCTTGGCTGGGCTATAATTATCAGTGTTTATAAGTGATCATTCCCATGATGGAATCTGCTGTGAGTAGCCAATCAGTAGAACAGGAGTTTCCTTGGGGGTGTAGCCTGCATCCAAATATAAGTAGATCCTCTGGCTTTTTGCTCTCTCTGGATCCTGCGGCTACCTCTTGTTCATCTGATCTTCATTTCTTGGAACTTGAGCTATCAGCTTATCTGCCGATCTTGTGACTCGATGCTCTTCACAGCCTGTGAGCGGAGCCCTGCTCTCCGACCTGCCGATCTTGGGTTTGCTAGCCCCAGCAGCTACGTGAACCAGGAGAAGCTTTGTGGTCTTGACTGCCAATCTTGGGATTCATCGATATTCACAGCCTGTGAGCAAGAGCCCTGCTTTCTGACCTGCTAATCTTTGCTTCACCAGCCCCTGCCGCTATGTGAATTTGGAGAAGCCTCTATCCTAATCCACGAACTTGGGACGTTCCAGCCTCTATAACTGCGTGAGCCATTTCTTTGCTATGAATCTCTCTGTATATATATATTTATGCACTTTACTGGTTTTGCTTCTCTAGAGAACCCAGCCTAAGACAACTCCCAGTGAAAAAAAGCCCTGGTCCAGATGACTTCACCGGAGAAGGCTACCAAAAATTCAGAGAAGAGCTTGCAGCAGTACAACTCTAACTATTTCAGAACACAGAAAAGGAAGGGATCCTTCTGAATTCAATCTATGAAGCCAGAATAACTCTGATACCAAAACCAGGCAAAGAGACAACAAAAAAAAAAAAGAATATTAAAGACCAATATCTCTCATAAATATAGATGCAAAAATTCTCAACAAAATTCTAGCCAACAGAATTCAGCATCTTATCAGAAAAATAATACACCACGACCAAGTGGGATTCATACCAGGTATACAAGGATGGTTCAACATTAGAAAATCAATCAACGTAATCCACCACATAAATAAAACAAAAGAATCACATAATCATCTCAATCAATGCAGAAAAGGCATTTGACAAAGTCCAACACCCATTCCTGAAAAAAAACTCTCAATAAAATAGGTACAGAAGAAAAATTCCTCAACATAATAAAAGTTATCTATAGGGACACTATGAGTCTGAAATGACTCGATGGCAACGGGTTATACAAAACCAACACCTAACATCGTTCTTAACGGAGACAGGCTGAAAACATTCCTCCTGAGAACAGGAACAATGCAAGGATGCCCTTTATCACCACTCCTATTTAACGTTGTGATGGAAGTCCGAGCTAGAGTAATAAGGCAAGAAACAGAAATAAAGGGCATCCAAATTGGTAAGGAAGAAGTAAAACTATCCCTATTTGTGGATGATATGATACTACACATAGAGACCCTAAAGGACTCCACAAGAAAACTACTGGAACTAATAGAATCATTCAACAGAGTGGCAGGATACAAGATAAACATACAAAAATCAGTTGGATTCTTATACACCAATAAATAGAACTATGAAAAGGAAATCAGGAAAGCAATACTATTTATAATAGCCTCTAAAAAAATAAAATACTTAGGAATAAATCCAACCAGGGACATAAAAGACCTATACAAAGAAAACTACAAAACACCACTGCAAGACACCAAACAATATCTACATAAACAGAAAAACATACCATGCTCATAGACAGGTACACTCAACATTGTGAAAATGTCAATTCTACCCAAAGCAATCTACAAATACAATGCAATCCCAATCTAAATACCAACAGTATTCTTTAATGAGATGGAAAAACTAATCATTAACTTTATATAGAAAGGAAAAAGGCCCCGGATAAGTAACGCACTATTGAAGAAAAAGAACAAAGTAGGAGGACTCACACTACCTGACCTCAGAATCTACTATATAGCCATGGTTATCAAAACAGCCTGGTACTGGTACAACAATAGACACATTGACCAACAGAACATAATTGAGAACCCAGATGTAAATCCATCCAACTACAGTCACCTGATCTTTGACGAAGGCCTAAAGTCTATTAAATGGGGAAAAGACAGTCTTTTTAACAAATGATGTTGACAAAACTGCATGTCCATCTGTAAAAAAATGTAACAGGGCCCACACCTCACACCATATACAAAAACTAATTCAAAATGGATCAAAGACATAAATATAAAACCAAAAACTATAAAGATCATAGAAGAAAAAATAGAGTCAACGCTATAGGCTCTAATAACGGCATAAATAGAATACAAACCATAACCAACAATACACAAACACCAGAAGATAAGCTAGATAACTGGGATCTTCTAAAAACTGTACAGTTAGGCTCATCAAAAGACTTCACCGAAAGAGTAAAAAGAGAACCTACAGACTGGGGAAAAAAAAATTGGCTACAACAAATCCAACAAAGCTCTAATCTCTAAAATCTATAGGAAAAGTCCACATCTCTACAACAAAAAGACAAATAATCCAGTTTAAAAATGGGCAAGGAATATTGTCTTAGTCATCTAGTGCTGCTATAACAGAAATACCACAAGTGGATGGTTTTAACAAAGAGCAATTTATTTTTTCACAGTCTAGTAGGCTGTAAGTCCAAATTCTGGGCGTCAGCTCCAGGGAAAGGCTTTCTCTCTCTGTCGGCTCTAGAGGAAGGTTCTTGTCATCAATCTTCCCCTGGACTAGGTGCTTCTCCGCGCAGGAACCCCAGTCTAAAGGACACACTGTGCTCCCGACACTACTTTCTTGGTGGTATGAGGTCCCTGTGTCTCTCTGCTCACTTCTCTTTATATCTCAAAAGAGACTGGCTTAAGACACTATCTAATCTTGTAGATCGCATCAATATAACTGTCACTAATCCATCTCATTACATCATAGTGATAGGATTTACAACACACAGAGAAATAACATCACATGACAAAATGGTAGACAATCATACAATACTGGGAACCATGACCTAGCCAAGTTGACAGATATTTTTCGGAGACACATTCAATCCATGACAGATATGAACAGACACTTCACCAAGGAAGACATTCAGGCAGCTAACAGACACATAAGGAAATGCTGGCGATCACTAGCCATTAGAGAAACGCAAATCAAAAATATAATGCAATACCGTCTCACCCCAACATTACTGGCATAAATAAAAAAAAAAACAGAAAATAAATGCTGGAGAGGCTGTGGGGATATTGGAACTCTTATGCGCTGCTGGTGGGAATGTAAAATGATACAACCATTTCTGGAAAATGATATGGTGCTTCTTTAAAAAGCCAGAAATAGAAATACCATATCATCTAGCAATCCCCCTCCTAGGAATACATCCTAGAGAAATAAAAAGCCATCACACTAATAGACATAAGCACATGCATGTTCACTGCAGCATTATTCACAATAGCAAAAAGATGGAAACTACCTAACTGCCCATCAACAGATGAATGGATACACAAACTATGGTATATACACACAATGGAATACTACCCAGTGATAAAGAACAATGATGAATCTGCCAAATATCTCACAACATGGATGTATCTGGCTGATTCTTTCCTGTGTCCTAGATTCAGGTTGTTGTCCGATATTGTTGGTTCTCTAACTGAGGACTCCCTTCTAATAAAACTTGTAT
>NW_004443942.1:2158882-2172840 GCF_000243295.1 Trichechus manatus latirostris
GTATCTGGCTGATTCTTTCCTGTGTCCTAGATTCAGGTTGTTGTCCGATATTGTTGGTTCTCTAACTGAGGACTCCCTTCTAATAAAACTTGTATGTTAGGTTTGTTTTTTACATATTCCTGTAATTTCTGTTTATCTGGAAATGTCCTAATTACGCCATAATATTTGGTCAAGGGTTTTGCAGGATATCTTATTCCTGGTTGACAGTTTTCTTCTTTCAAAGTTTTATGTATGGACTCCCATTGCCTTCTTGCCTGCATGGTTTCTGCTGAGTAATCAGAGCTTAGTCTAATTCTTTGAAATAAATCAATCACAAAAGGACAAATACCATATGAGACCACTATTATAAAAACTCATGAAAAGGTCTACACACAAAAAGAAACAATCTTTGATGCTTACTAGGGAGCAGGGGTGGGGAGGGAAAAACACTAAATAGACAATAGATTAAGTGGTAACTTTGTTGAAGGTAAGATAGTACGCAATACTGGGGAAGTCACACTTCACTAAGACAAGGTCATGGAAGCTTCACAGACACATCCAAACTCCCTGATGGATCGAATTACTGGGCTGAGGGCTTGGGACCATGGTCTCAGGGGACAGCTAGGTCAACTGGCATAGCATAGTTTATAAAGATAATGTTCTACATCCTACTTTGCTGTGTAGCATCTAGGGTCTTAACAGCTTGTGAGTGGCCCATCTAAGATACTCCACTAGTCCCACCAAGTCTGAAACAAGAGGGAATGAAGAAAACCAAAGACAAAGGGGAAAGACTAGTCCAAAGGACTAATGAATCACAACTACCACAACCTCCATCAGACTGAGTCTAGCACAACTAGATGGTGCCAAGCTACGACCACCGGCTGCTCTGACAGGGACCACAATAGAGGGTCCTGGACAGAGCTGAAGATAAATGTAAAACAAAATTCTAACTCACAAAGGAGGACCAGACTTACCGGTCTGACAGAGACTGGAGAAATCCCAAGAGTATGGCCCCCGCACTTTTTAACTCAGTACTGAAGTCACTCCTGAGGTTTGCCCTTCAGCCAAAAAATTAGACAGGCCCATAAAATAAAACGAGACTAAATGGGCACACCAGCCTAGGGGCAAGGATGAGAAGGCAAGAGGGGACAGGAAAGCTGGTAACAGGGAATCCAAGATCAAGACGGGGAGACTGCTGGTATGTTGTGGGGTTGGCAACCAATGTCACAAAACAGTATGTGTATGACGATGAGAAACTAATTTGCTCTGTAAACCTGGATCTAAAGTACAACTTAAAAAAGAAAAAAATAAATGAACATTCAGACAGGCATTTAGTAATGGTAACCAGTCTGTTTTGGGTATATGATTTTCTTTTTTTTTTTTTTGAAGTTATATCAGTATCTAGGGCTATTTAAAAATGTAGATGAAGAAACAAACAGGAAAATAATGCTTAAGGTCAGCTAATATTTTATTCAAAATACATATAAACAACTTTTTACTAGATTCACATAGAAATAATCATAACATTCACAGATGGGGTGTATGATGAAAATTAAGCATTGAACTACATGAATCTAGATGGGTTCACTTTCTTTTAAAATTAGTCTATAAACTAGTATCTAAGATAACCATTTGTGAATGCTTAATTGATATCTAATAATATTCTCTAGAATTTAGGGAAGTAATCTGATTAATTTTGTTAAGCTGACAACAAAAAGCACAGAAAACAACTCAAGAAATACAGATCATATAACAGATGACTATTCGTATTACCTCTGGAAACAGTAATTCCCAGGGAAGATAAAACATTCATCATATTGTTATAAATGCAATGAAAGCTGCAATTTAAAGTTCCAAATCCTGATAACATAACTGTACAAGAAGGGAAAGTAAAATTTACAGGGAACAATTAGAAAAACTATAAATACTTAGGTTTTCTAAAATTATTTTATAATGTATTTGATTGCTGAGCTATTAAGATTTTTCTCTTACAGAATGATAATAAATTCTAGGCAGTCTGAAAATCCTATCAGCAGGAAGCATGTGTCTTTTTTTAAAGCAATGTGGCTTCTAAAATGAGCAATTCCCAATTATTAACCTTAAAACATCTCAACAGACAGAAACAGAGATAAATGCTTTGTTTTTCTGGAGCCCCATACCAGGCATTTTCATTGTCTCCTCCTTTCTTCATAGGAAGCAATTAAATCTTTGCATATACGATTTACAAGTCTTTGGAAAAAGCAAAATCATTACAACAAAAACAATATGACCATTTGGAAAGAGTATCAGGGTAGGTACTGACAACTGAACTTTCAGATATTAAAGCAATATATTTTTTTAATCAATTTGGGGGAAAAAAATGTTAGAGACGTGGAAGATATAAAGAAACTCACATCAAACTTCTAGAGATGGAAACTACAATGTCTGAGATAAAAAATTCACTGGATGGGATTCATAACAGATTAGACAGTGTAGAAAAAAAGATTAGGGAACTTGAATTCATAACAATAAAAATAAAACACAGAATGAAATGAAAATGAAACACAGAAAAAAGAACTACTCAAAATGAAAAGAGCATCAGTGAGCTCTGGGACAACTTCAAGCAGCCTAATATATGAATAATAAGAGTTGAGGGTATGGGGGAGAGGGAGCAGAAAAAATATTTGAAGACATAATGGCTGAAATGATACCAGACAGAAAAGATGTATCTACAAAAAACAATAAAGAGTTACCAGAAGTGTAAACTACATGGGTAAATGCATACAATTTTTTATTATTTTAAATATAATTGACTGTACAAAAATAATATTCCATCATAGAGTTTATAGCATCTGTAAAAGTACATGTATGACAACAATAGCACAAAGGTTGAAAGGGGAGAAATGGAAGAGTTCTACTACTGTACGGTTTATCTACTATAGGAGAAGTGGTGTAGTGTTTAGAATTTAACCTTCCCCAAAGAATTTGGTCTTTGCCCTCAGTTCCTGAGGGATAATCCCTACAACTTCGGAATTTTACTAACGGTTTAAGTGTCCTCAATAAGGACTCCAAACCAGACAGGATACGCCAACAAGCAACTCTGGGGTTGGGGGTGGCCAGGTCAGAGGGACTTACCTCATGATGATTATTACCTCATGGTCGCCAGGCCAGAGAAATCCACTTCATGATCACTTCATGGTACCAACTGACCTCGGGAGAGGGGCTAGAGTTTCCATTACATAATGAGACCCTCAATAAAGCTCTGGACACTAAATCTCCATGAGCTTTCTGGTTTGTAAAAAACATCTGCTTTTGGGAGGGTGATGTACTCTCTTTGGGACACTGATGTCTGGGACACAGACACTCCACACTGGGAATCCTCCCAGACCTCACCCTATGTGTCTCTTCTTTATGTCAATCCTACTTTGTATCCTTTACAATAAAGCTGTAACTGCAAGCAAAGTACTTTTCGTGAGTTCTACGAGCATTCTAGTGAATTTCTGAATCCAAAGGAGGACATAGAGCTGGCAGGTCAGAAGTGAGGGGGGCCTAGTGACTCCCAAGTTTGCAGCTGGTATCCAAAAAGGTAGAGTGAACCATGAATTTGTAGTCAGGAGGTGAGAAGTGAGCAGAGCTCCTGGGGTCTCCAGGCTTATGGCTGGCATCCTGAAAAGGTAATGGGAAAACTTCAAACTTGTACCCAGCAAGTGAAAAGTATGGGTGTCCTGGGGACTTCCAATCTTGAGGCTGCCATCTGAAGTCTTGAGCCTACCTGGCATTCTGGAGGACTGAATCCTTTAACTTCTGAGCTCTGATCCAGCTCCAGGTGGTTAGAGTCTGAGGCAGAAATGCTGCATGAGCAGCTGATAGTAGAACTGAACAGAGAAGGGAAGAGTGTAGATCTGTTATATCGTCATACTTGGTATCAGAAAATGATGATTTGAATTTATCCACTCAGGTGGTATAATATCACTTGCAGGCTGTGTGTGATAAGTTAAAGACACCAGAGCTTAAAAATGTAAAAAACCTAAGATTCTACAAAACACTACACTTTAAATACAAAGACCCAAAGAAGTTAAGAGAAAAGGATGGAAAACAGATATTCTGTGCTAACATTAACCAAAAGAAAGCTGGAGTGGCTATATTAATACCAATGTCAATTTCAGAGCAAAGAATGTTAACAGGAACAAAGAAGCATTTTATAATGATACACGGGCCAATCTGTTAAGAGGACATAAAATCCTAACCATTTATGTACTTAATAAACACCCAAAAAAAACCCCATTGCAGTCGAGTCAATTCTGACTCACAGCAACCTTATAGGACAGAGTTGAACTGTCCCATAGGGTTTCCAAGGCTGTAAATCTTTATGGAAGCAGACTGCCACATCTTTCTCCCACTGAGTGCCTGGTAGGTTCAAACTGCTGACCTTTCGGTTAGCAGCCAAGTGCTCAACCACTTCGCCATGATAGAATTGCAAGAAGAAATAGATAAATCCTCTATTTTAGTCAAAGAATTCATAACCTCTCTTTAACTTATAACTAATTGATAGAAAAAGCTGACATAAAAACAGTCTAAGGATATAGAAGATATGAACAATAGTATCAACCAACTTGACCTAACTAACATTTACAGAACACTCTTCCCAATAGTAGCAGAATACACATTCTTCTCAAGTGCACCTTATTTTATGGCCTAGGTCATATTCTGAGCCATAAAATAAGATGCAATAAATATAAAGGATTCAAGTCATAAAAACTATGTTTGCAGACAAGGAAATTAAATTAGAAATCAGAAACAAGAAAATCACTGGAAAATTCACAATATTTGGAAACTAAGTAACCTATGGGTCAAAGAAGAAATCAAAAGGAAAATCTGAAAATATTTTAAACTAAATCAACATGTCAGAATTTGTAAGATGTCACTAAAGTAGGATCTAAGGGGAAATCTGTAGCACTAAGCACTTAAAATAGAAAAGAAGAAAGATGTAATCAATGACTTTAGCTTCCACCTTAAGAAACTAGAGAAAAGACTGTGATGGTTGTATGTCAACTTGGCTGGGCCATGATTCTCAAGTGGTTTGGCAGTTATGATGTCACTTGGCAGTTATGTAATGATGTAATCAACTTCCTGATGACTCTCTCTGTCACTCTCTATATATGTAGGTATGTATGTATGTATGTATGTATACACGTCACTGGTTTTGTTTCTCTAGAAAACCCAGCCTAAGACAAAGACTAAATTAAATTCAAAGTAAGCAGAAAAATGGAAATATCAGAGTTCAATGAAATAGAAAACACAGAAGCAATATAGAAAATCAATGAAAGCAAAAGTTGGGTCTTTGAGGAGATAAAAAAACTCTAGCCAGATTGATCACCAAAAGAGAGAAAGAAGGCACAAATTGCTAATATCAGGGATGAGAGACGGAACATTACCAGAGATTCCACAGATATTAAAAGGATCATAAAGGAATATTATGAATAATCTTATGCAAATACATGACAACTTAGATGAAATGGGTAAATTCTTTGAAAGACACAAACTACCAAAGCTTACTCATGAAGAAATATATAACTTAAATATCCCTATGTCTATTAAAGAAATTGATGTTGTAGTTTAAAATTTCCCACAAAGAAAACTACAGTCCCAAATGGCTTCAGTGGCAAATTCTATTAAATATTTAAGGAAGAAATAACAGCAATTATACACACACTCTTCCCAAAAACTGAAGAGGACAGAATACTTCCAAACTTATTTTATAAGGCCAGTATTACCCTGATACCAAAAACAGACAAAACATTTTAAGAAAACTACAGTCCAATATCCCTCATGAACACAGGTACATAAATTTTAAAACAAATTTTAGCAAACTGAATCCAACAATATATTAAAAGCCTAGTACATGACCAAGTGGGGCTTATCCCAGGAATGAAGGGTTGGTTTACATTTGAAAATCAATCAATGGAGATTTTTACATATTTACATAAGAACTGTAACAAGCTAAAAAAGATGATGTGATCATTTCAATAGATGAAGAAAAAAGCATATGACAAAAATTCAACATCCATTTCTATTAAAAAATGGAAATAATCCAAATGTTCTTCAATACATGTTGATACATGTAACAACTTTGATGAATCTCAAAGACATTATGCTGATTTTGAAAGAAACCTGGACCAAAAGGTTACACACTGTATGACTCCATTTATACAACATTCTTGAAATTATAGTAATAGAAAACATGTCCGTGGTTGCCAAGGACTACAGGTGGTGGGAGGCTGTGACTATAAATGGATAGCACGAGGGAGTTTTTTTGAGTGATTAAACAGTTCTGTATCCCTGATGATAACCCGTTGCCATCCAGTCAACTCCAACTCATAGCGACACTACAGAACAGAGTAGAACTGTTCCATAGGGTTTCCAAGGTTGTAATCTTTAAGGAAGCAGACTGCCACATCTTTTTTCCATGGAGCGGCTGCTAGGTTTGAACCTCCAACCTTTCGGTTAGTAGCCAAGCGCTAAACACTGCACAACCAGGGCTCCTTATTCTGATGACCAAACCTGTTGCCGTTGAGACGATTCCAACTCATAGTGATCCTACAGGACAGAGCAGAACTGCCTCATAGGGTTTTCAAGGAGGGACTGGTGGATTTAAACTGCTGACCTTTTGGATAGCAGCCAACCTCTTAACCACTCTGCTACCAGGGCTCCTATCCTAATGACAGCGGTGGTTAAACAGATCTATACATGTGATTAAATTCATAAAACTGTACACTAAACAAAAAAAGGTTAATTTTACTGCACAATAACTTAAAAATTTTTAACGAATAGACAAAATTATAATACTTACTTCTTATGAGAAGTAAAAAATCACACATGGCCAAATTAGAGTAAGGCCAAATAAACAGGATTTTCCCAAAGGTTTCTAAAGCAGGGCCTGGACTGTGTCACAACTGATGTGGTTTCCCTAGAAGCAGACCCTAAAGTAAGGATTCAAGAGCAAGTAATTTATTTGTGAAGTGATCCCACGAAACTCTGGTAAGGGAGTAGGGAAGTGAGACTGGGGAGAGAAGGCAGCCAAGAGTGTACATTAATGAGCAGGCTACCTCTATGTGCAACTAGAGCCCAATTCCGATAGGGAACTCTGAGAAACAATGTAGAACACGCATTATAGTGTTATCCTACTCAGGAGTAAAGGAGCTGGAGGTTTTTTCCCTCATGTCAGTCATCAATTAAGGGCTGATCCTTGCAGGCATTAATTCCTCCCAGCACTTCTAACCTGCCAACATGTAGAAAGTGGGGAGTGGGGAGGCAGAGCAGGATCCAGGGAACAAAGAAAGCCCTCAGGCTAAAAATCATAGGTGCTGGCAGTCAGAATTCAGAACAATTTGCAAAGAAATGTAAGGTGCTGAGGAAAAATGAGCAGGCCACTGACAGCACTTGCTCCAGATGGATATAAACGTGCGTACTAGGAGATGAACAGATTTCTTTGAAATAAAACTCAAGAAGCTAACTCTATTGTGTCAGAATAGGCGCTATTGTGTCAGAATAGGGAGGATGTGTACTTTTTATTGTTTGAATCTTTTCACCATGAGCACAATATGGTGAAGGCTACTGCAGTCATCCAGGAGAGAGATGATGGCAGCTAAGATGGTGCTCATAGTGTTGGTGATAAAGAAAAATTGATGGATTATTTTGAAGGTACAGTTAATGAGTTGGATGTGGGATGTGAGGGGAAGAGAAGGATCCAGAATGAGGTTTAGCATTTTGGGGTCTGAGCAACTGGGTGAGTACTGTAAAACGCAGTGAATAGTGCCTTCTTCATAGGGTTGCTGTAAACTTGAGAGTGCTCAGAACCGTGCCTAGCATGTAGTAAGTAAGTGCTCAATAAAGGTTACCTTAAAAAAATAAAGTAGGCTTTTACATATACTGAGTTATATCTGTGTATATTTTTAATATTCCTCATAATGGTGAAATAAAATTATTTAAATTATTATTTTAAATTTTAAATTATTAAATTCCTTACTACATTGAAATTAAGGGACACAGCAGTTTCTTTAACAAATGAATTACAAGAAAAATCAAAGGGAGGAGAAAACTATAGATTAAAAAAGATTTAAGAGACCTATTAACCAAATATAATATCTGGATCTTGTTTGGATGATGATTCAGACAAACCAACTAATAAGAAAAAAAGTGAAAGAGTGACATGCATACACAGATAGGGCAATATGAAGACTGTCAAATATTTGGTGATATTAAAGAATTACTGTTAATATTTTAGGTATGATAATGGCATTGTGGTTGTTAAAAACAACAAAAAGAAGTTTTATCTTTAAGAAATACATACTAAAATATTTATGAATGAAATGACATTAAGTTGAATAAAATGAAATTATGGTTATTTTTCCATAATTTTTTAAATAAAAACAAAACTGAGCGAGAGAACCCCACTTTATATAATCATGTCTTGCCCAATGCTTATTAGCACTCTATGTGACACACTGTTGTTGTGTGACATGGAGTAGATTCTGACTCATAGCTTACCCTACATGACAGAGCAGAACTGTCCCACAGGGTTTCCTAGGCTGTAATCTTTACGGGAGCACATTGACAGGTCTTTTCTTCCGAAGAGATGAGTGTTAACTGCTAACCTTTCAGTTAGCAGCCGAGCACTTAACCATTGTGCCACCAGGGCTCCTTATATGACACATACCAAAAAAGCCGTTGCCGTCAAGTCAGTTCCGACTCATAGCGACCCTATAAGACAGAGTAGAACTGCCTCATAGGGTTTCCAAGAAGCAGCTAGTGGATTCGAACTGCCAACCTTTTGGTTAGCACCAAGCTCTTAACCACTGTGTCACCAGGGCTCCAATATGACACATCAAAAAAAACTCGTTGCCATCAAGTCTATTCCGACTCACAGCGACATATAGTAGATATCAAAAACAGAGATATTGAAAACATGTCTGAAGCGTATATACTGAAAACATGTCTAAATCATTCTTCTCAGAAAGTCCATCTATAAGAAATGATAGGCTAACAAAAACACAACTAACCTGACAAATGGTAACCATCAACAACCTAGAGGTGACTTAAACAAACAAGCTAGTAAGAATGGCAAAATAAGATAAAACAGAAAACAAAAATAAAACAAAGTGCTCTTCAATTTTTATAAAAGTCTCACATGTGACTTATCATGATTGACCTTTCATTCTACAAATTCTACTACTCTTGCTACATGTATGCATAAGGAGTCCTGGCAGCGCAACAGTTGAGCAGTTGGCTAACTGAAAGGTTGGCAGTTTGAACCTATGCAGCCACTCTGCTGGAGAAAGAGCTGGTAAACAGCTTCTGTAAAGATTACAGCCAAGAAAAACCCTATGGGGCAGGCAGTTCTACTCTATCACATGAGGTCACTATGAGTCAGAATCGACTCAACGGCACACAACATACGTATGTATACAATCCCATTCACCTATTTTTACTTAGTATTTTATCTAATTTCTTTTAGGCTAGTCAAAAAAACATTTCCACTGAATTCTATTACCTGTTACTAGATATAGGTATAATTATAGGCCAGATACAGAATTTTAAAAATTTAAAACATGCCCATTAAGCTCTTTGGATGGCACAGGACCAGGCGACGTTTCATTCTATAATAAGCTTGGTATGAGTCAGAGCCCACTCAGCAGCAACTAACAACAACGAGCTCTTTAGATTCCAGTCTTTTTTTTTTTTTTGTAACACACACACAAGTTTAAACACAAATTTACTTACCTGAAAAGAGATTTCTTGCTTATAGCCAGGCAAATGTTGTTTATACATATAATGTATATTAAATAGAATGTGTTAAATATAGCCAGTGGAAATAAAGATAGAGTCATTCTATCCTGGATATCTCTGGACGGCTTTGTTAAGACATAACAGTTGAAAAGTTACAGAAAATACATCAATATTTCCTTAATATTAGGAAGGACCGTTAATAACAATAGTACAACAATGGAATTAAGTGTCTTCTAGAGAATGAGAACCCCTTTGCTGGACATTAAACTAGAAGCTGGATGACAATTTAGCAGATATACTGAAAAGGGAATTCATGGAGAAGGTTAAACTTGGTAATCTCATAGCCTTCGGTAGCAGACAGACAAGAATTGAGTCTTGATTCTGCCCCGAATTTAGGTTATGATTTTGGTAAAGTTAACTAATTTCTCTGAACCACAGTTTTTCTCCAAGATGAAATATCTCATATTCTGCTGTTAAGATTAAGTGATACAATGCATATAAATTGTAGCATACCACATGGAACATAGTAAGTGATTAATAAACACTATTTTAATAACCTCTGACATATCACACAGCTGGTACTTAGAAATACTGGCAATCAACATCATCTTCATTGTTACTGCTACTGTGTTATTGTATAAGGAAACAGTAGGTCACTGATGAATGGAACTGAGACATAAAGGGTGGAATAACAGAGGGAACAGAAGGTCATCTGTTGGAGAATACGTTCCGCGTCTTATGTGTCAGTATGTATATAAGAAGTGGGAGTAGTGATGGTAACATCAGAGCTAATAGTAATTAATTCAAAAATTAATTTACTGAACAACTATTATGTGCCAAGCACTGCTCTAGAAACTGGAAATAGAATAAGAAAGATAAAAAAATCTCTGCCCTGTAGAAGTTTACTTTCTGGTGTTTCTGGTGATTCTGATGATGCATGGTTGTTTACTTAAACAAAGTAATTCAAGAAAACACCTGCATCTGAAATATGTATATAGTAGCCAACTGGCTCTTCTGTGGACCCAGAGAGGAGTGCTAGAAATGGCTACATCCCTTAGACCACCGGTGCTAACGTCTGTAAAGGAAATGATACTTCAAATTATGGTGGCTCCTGATACAGAAACCACTAGATATTTAAATAAATCTCACAAAACATCTGTAATTAACTCTTCCTTTGGTAGCCAAGGATTAAATGAAATCATGTTTCCAAGTATCAATTCAATCCATGGCTAAGATGTCAATGGCAAAAACAAAGATTTACTATTCATGCTGATTGAGTGGAATACTGCAAAATAGCTATCATTCTTCAAAACACAGGATACAGTATAACTTGTGATCTGGAAATAAATCAAAATATACATCAAATAAACCCTAATGAAATACGATTCAATCAGTTCAAAATTTATTAGTTTTAGCTCTCATGAGCTTTATAAAAAATATGTTCGGTATGAAATACTAATACTGTTTTTGATAAGACCTGTCTAAACAAGATAAGTATTATTTATCAAAACAGAAAAACAATGTTTTAGCCTGATAGGACAGTTGGCTAGCTTTAAATTCTATCATCAATCAGTCATCCAAAATATTTACTGCTTGTTTATTTAATGCACCCTTTCTGAGAAAGGCACTTGCAGAATACTCACTGGCTGCTAAATATTATTGTTAGAAGCAGCAACTAGAGATGGTTATCTGTTTAAGCTGTTTATCTATGTCCTTTAAAAAAAATTATAGCAAACAGAACAAAATGTTCTACTATAAAAGCTCAGTCTAACTGTATCTGGATAATAGCAAAATGGGTGTTTCCTTGGAACTTCAGTCTTTGAAAAGGCAGCCTGGAGGCAATAATTGCATTATCAAAAATTAAAACATATAAAGAAAAAACTTTTCACTTGGGGGAAAGAAAAAAAAAAACATGAAAATCAGTCATTCACAGAAGAAAGACTGACTGCCACACAATGAGAGTATGCCTAGGGCCAGGCATCAGGATCAGTAAGAGAGAAGACATAATAGTAAGGTCAAACTTACACAGTAAAAAAAAAAAAAAGGAACAGAAGAAATAGCTAAGTTGTCTTTAATCAGATTAGTTTGTGGAAAAACATTTGGCATATAAAATAAAATAACAGTACATCTATATTTATACAGCACATTGGCATCTGCACAGGGATTTAAGTTAGCAAACCCTATGGGGCAGTTCTACTCTGTCCTATAAGGTAGCTATGAGTGGAATCAACTCGACAGCAACAGGTTTAAATCGGAGATTGGCTCCTCAGGGAAGCCTTTGCTCACTTCCTCAAGTCAAAATAGCTCCTTCCTTTGGATCCTTATAATTCTTTGTTTATACCTGTATTTGCGCATTTATCACAGTCAACCTTACTACAAGAGGGCAGTGCTAGTTCAGTTGGTAGAATTCTCGCTTTCCATGCGGGAGACCTGGGTTCGATTCCCAGACAATGCATCTCATATATAGTCACCATCTGTCTATCAGTGGAGGCTTCATGTAGTTATGGTGCTTACCAGGTTTCAGTGGAGCTTCCAGACTAAGATGGACTAGGAAGAAAGGCCTGGTGATCTAACTTCCAAAAATTAGCCAATGAAAACCCTATAGATCACAACAGTCCAATCCTGTTGTGCATGAGGTCAGCATGAATCAGGGGCCGACTGGACAGCAGCTAACAACACCACCTTTATTACAACTGATTATAAAACAGGCTGTCTTCCTCACTATATTATAAACAACAAAAGCACTATGTTTTAATCCATTTTTATTTCCCTAGAATCTAGAAATACATATCTTTCCAAACAGGTACACAGTAAAACTTTGTTTACTTAACTCGATTATCTTCTATAATGTCCACAACAATCTCATGAAACGGCACAAGTGGATATTGTTAAGGATTGAGTTGTGCCCCGCCCCAAAAGATATGTTGAAGTCCTAGCCCCTGCACCAGTGAATGTAATGTTGTTTGTGGAAATAGGGTTTTTCTTTGCTGATGTTATTAGTTACCTAAGTCATACTGGAGTAGGTTGGGTCTTAATCCTAATCCCTCCTGAGTGGCAGTTTATAAAAGAAGGACAGTCATATACAGAGAAAAAAACAGCACGTGGGAATCTCTCCACAAGCCAAGGAACGCCAAGAAACATTAGAGGTTACAGAAACTGAAAAAGACGAGAGGATCATCCCCTAGAGCCAACAGAGAGAGAGCATATAGCCTTGCTGACACCCTGAATTGGAACTTCTAACCTTGAGAACTGTGAGAAAATAAATTTCTATTTTTTAAAGCCACCCACTTTGTGGTATTTTGTTATGGTAGCCCCAAGAAATGAAGACAGATATTAAACTTTTTTATAAAGGAGGAAACTGAGGTACAGAAAGGTTAAATAGCATGCCCAGATTCACCCAGTTAGACTCTAGGACCACAGACTGCTAGGCTAGTAACTCTCATTTGATTGTACCACAGTGCTTACAAGACTTGGGTAGAAGGAATTCATGGAGAATTTACACACAGAATTTGAGATGAAATCCAACAATCACAACTTAGCAATACTCTATAAAAAGCATTTATGTATCATCTTATTACAGAGGACCAGTAAAAGAATAATATTAAATTTATAATCCTGAGTTTTCCTCGCCGATAAGAAGTTGACCCAGGTATATTCTGAAATCTGTTAACCTAGATATTTGACTACAAATCAGGATGGCATAATAATGAACCTTTGATCACTGCCTGTGCTCCAAAACCATGGAAAGGACATATAAAATATTTAAATAGATTAAAAAAAAAATCCAGGTTAAAAAACAAGATAAACATCTTCAATGGCCAGTAACAAAACAGAAATAGTTAAAAAGGTTAAACTTGGCTAAAGGCTCAAAGCCCCTTGAATTACAGATCCTAAACAAGAGTGACACAGTACCACACTAGTGCTTGCTTTCAAGCAACGGGCTGTTTAACAACGGAGGCTAGAACACACGCTTGCATGCACACATGCACGCACAGGCCAACCTTCACCTACAGCTTTTCTTTAGAAAACTGCCTACCTATGGAGAGAGGGAGAGAGGAGAGCATACACATAACCTATTAACCAGAAACTAAACCAAAAGTACCTATTGTTTCTATGAAAGAATCCATATTGCCAGTATAACTGGTGATATAATCACTGAAATTCTGGAATAAAACTTGGTTTGGGTTGGGGACCGGAATGGTCAAAGTGAAAGG
>NW_004443942.1:2172940-2211273 GCF_000243295.1 Trichechus manatus latirostris
AGAAAAACAACAAGAACAGAAAACTAACCCCCATTCAAAATAAGCCAGCAAACCAATATTCAGAATCATATGAAGAAATCTAATGCTAAGAATTACAGTCAGAAAAACAACAATCAGAACATGAATCTATTCAGTATGAAATTAATTTTTAAAATAATTTTACTGTGGTGAAATTTTTATATAACAAAAAATTTTCCATTTTAACCATTTTTAAGTGTATAGTTCAAGAACATTAATTATATGCATAGTGTTGTGCAACCATCACTACTATCCATTTCCAAAAGTTTTTCATCACCCCAAACAGAAATTTAGTACCCCTTAAACAATAACTCCCTATTCCCCCCTCCCACAAACCTCTGGCAATCACAAATAAACTTTTGTCTCTATGCATTTTGCCTATTCTAGATATTTCATGTAAGTGGGGTCACACAATATTTGTCTGACTTTTTTCACTTAAGATGTTTTGAAGGCTCACCCATGCAGTAGCATGTATCAGAACTTCATTATGAAATTAACTTTATATGAATAAATAACAAAAACTTTCATACCAATAACAAAAACATTCAAATAGAATGTTCAAAGAGATAAATGAAGTCAAAACTTCAACTGAAAATAAACAAATGACGAAAACAAAAGCAAGGGGAGAAACGTATGTGTAAAGAGAACCCAATCAGAAAACTTGAAAATGAAAAATCACAGAAACAAAAATTCAGTAGATGAAATAAACTCCTGTAAAGCTGAAGACAGAATTCTTAAACTATAAGATTGCGATGTGCTGAGATGAAAAATGAGCTCATGCAGGGTTGTAGCTCTTAGCAAATACTCAAGATTACCCAGTGACAAGATCACAAGCTTTATTACTTACACAGCAATTAGGATGAAGAGGAATATGGTAAGATTGTCATGGGGTCCATCTTCCTCAGATCCTCATTCCAGGGTGAGAGGACAAAGGGAACCTCCTCTATACATGCCTTGCGATGTGCCATAGGCAAAAGACAAAGAGACAAAAGGACTCAGAGCTTGTATACCTTAAACCAGAAGAGTATACATGATGGATTGCATGGTGAAATGGGTTTAAGAGGAAGGTGCCTTTGTTCAGGTGCAGCTGCCCTGGCCACCCTGTTACCATGAAGGTGTCTTTGTTCAAGTGTAAACAGCATAGCCATCCCGTGATCAGGCTGCATAACCATAAAGAACATTTCTTCCCCTCTAACTACAAGATTAATTTTGTAAGCCTGCATTTTCTGATTAATAATAAATAGCGTTAAAAGTCATCAGGAGAAACTGCTTTCCCTGGGATGCAGACTTAGTACAATTAAGTAATCATGGAGACAGTGGGAAGCCAAACTCACATTGGGAAAGCAATCAGTTTACTTCAAAGATAATACTGATAATGTTCACCAAATCTCGACACAGAGAGTTAGAAAAAAAATTTAATTGAAAGTAGAGCTAAAAGACACATAAGGTAGACTGAGAAGCTTCAAAATTAATGTAATATGAGCCTTAGGAAAAGGGACCAAAAGAAATTGTGATGAAATAATAATTGTTGAAAATTTTTGACAACAAAAGAAAACTAAATCTTCAGATTCAACAAAAGAACAATGAAACTGGATATCTGGAGTCAACACCAAGAAAAAAATTTTGAGACTGTTTCTTATCTGTGATTTTCCCATTGATTTCTGTCCCTCACCCCAACATCCTTCCAATCTTTCAAATTCACACATTCTTATAAAAACTAAAAAGCTAAATGTTGGGTCAGCTGATGTCTAGTAGGGTCAGCACAGCAGTTTCAGTAATCCAGCTCTAAGGGCTAGGGTTGTCAGATGGGAATGGAATATAAAAATTCTATTACTAGTTAGTTTACAAGCAGGAACAGTGCAGTCAGATGGCAGCTTTACTCCTCCTCTTTATCTTCCACTTCCACCCAGTTCAGGTAAACTCAACCAGTAAGCCAAATTCATAATAAGCACCCACTCAGTACAACACCCTGTACTAGATACTATAAAAAGTGCAAAAATTGTCTAGACTTCAAGAGTTTTTCATTTAGATAAGCAGACAAGATAAAAAATTAAAAAGTAAATGATATAAAATGTCCACGTCCAGCCAGGACGGAATAACAGGTACTAGATTTAATCTCCTGCCTGAAACTCATTAAAAATTGGACGAAATATATCAAATAATAGTTTTCAAGGCACTGAACATAAGGCAATAAAGTACAGAGATCCCTAAAATATTGGAAATAAATGAGGTGGGCCCTATAATTGCCCTAGCTTCCTGCATTAAGTTTTCAGGTCACGACGCAGAGAAGGGGGATCCAAGCAAATCAACAGGCTCCTTGAATTGAGAAGACATAGCAGAGATCTAGAAAGACAAAGGCAGCTAGAGTCTGCAGGGCAGAGTACCACAGTAGAGGGAAATGCCCAGAGAGAAGAGTCCAGAGATTTGCAGAGCGTCCTCCTCCTATATGCAACAGGATATGGATCAGAAGCAGAAAAAAATAATAAAGATGAGAAAGGAAAACAATGAAACCAAAAGCTGATTCTTTAAAGATCAATAAAAGTTACAAACCTCCAGCCAAACTGACCAAGGGAAAAAAAGAGAAGACACAAATTACAAATATCAGGAATAAAAAAGAAGATACCAACACAGATCTACAGACATTAAAATTATAATAAAGAAGTATTTCAAACAACTTCATGACCTAAACTCAACAACTTAGATGAAATGGACAAATTCTCTGAAAGACAAACTCTGAAAGACACTCAAGAAAAAATACGTATCCTGAATAGTCCTATATTTCTGAATTACCAGTTAAAAGCCTTACAACAAAGAAAAGTTCTAGGTTGTAAAGCTTCATGAGAAAATTGAACACTTAAGGAAGATATAATATTAATTAAATAAAATTTGCAGAAAATAGAAAAGCAGGAAATACTTCCATACCTACTTTTTGAAGCCAGCATTAACTTAAGAGTAAAACCAGACAAAGACACTATACACCAATATCCCTCATGAATACAGCTGCAAAAAATCCCCAATAAAATATTAGCAAATTATATCCAACAATGTGTAAAAGCAATAATACATCATGACCGAGTGGGGTTTATTCTGGGAATGCAAGGCTGGTTCAATATTTTAAAATTACTCAGTGTAATTCACCATATCAAAAGACTAAAGAAGAAATACCATATGATCAGCTGAACAGAAAAAACACTTGGCAAAATGTGACATCCAATTCAATTTAAAAAAAAAAAAAATGGATGAAAGATTTGAAAAGGCACTTTCACCAAAGAAATATTCAAATGGCAAATAAACACATGAGAACATGTTCAATATCATCAGTCATTAGGGAAATGAAAAACTAAAACCACAATAAGATACCAATACACACCTATTAGAATGGCTAAATTAAAAACACTGGCTCCGTGAAGTGCTGGCCAGATGTGGATGAACTAGAACTTTTGCAGAGTACTCACAAGGATGTAAATTCATTCAGTGTGTTTGGAAAACATTTTGGCAGTTTTCTTCAAAATGAAACATAAACCTACTATATAATTCAGTCATTCAACTGTTAGGAATTTACCTAAGAGAAATGAAGTCATGTGTAAACACAAAGACTTTACACAAATGTTCTTAACAGCTTTATTTATAATAGCAAAAAATGGAAACAACTAAATGTCCATCAACGTGAATGGATAAACAAACTGTGGTATATACATACAATGGAATACTAATTGGCAATAAAAAGATATGAATTACTAGTACAGGCAACAACAAAAAACAACTATGAATCTCAAAGTAATTATACTGAAAGAAGCCAGACCAAAAATATATACTGCATGATTTTATTTATATTAAATATTCTAGAAAATGCACCCAAATCAATAGTGACAAAAAGCCTCAGGATGAGAGGCAGGAGAGGGGAAGAGCAAACTTTTGGGGGTGATTGATATACATTCATTATTTTGATTTTGGTAAAGATGTTATAAGTATACACATATGTCAAAACTCAAACTGTACACCTTAAATATGTACCTTAATGAAAAAAATATGTAAATTAACATCCCTAGAACTTTGAGTATCTGAAATACTTAAGTAGTGAAATTCCATGATTTTATATATATTAGGTGATTGATCAATTTTTAATAACTTTTCCCAATTAAATTTTAATCTAAACCGTATCAAAATCATTGTAATAGTAAGTTTTAAAAAAAAATAATGAGTTAACTTCTCTGTTTTCTGTTCATCTGAAAATTTTACCGATAAACCTTTTAAGGAATTAGCTACAAAAATTTACAGGAAAAAAAAAATCTACTCAAAAGAGTGAAGCTCTTAAAAGCAAAACGGTGTTTTACTCATCTATTTATCATCATAGCCTAGGACAATGCCTAAAACAGAGTAAATTAAATGTTTACTCAGTCAATGAGTAAATTAATATGTCCAAATCACTTCTGCTCCTGTTCCTTCCTTAGTTACTCAATAGCAAGGTCTTATGTTCAGGTTCATCATCATTTAGAACTGTTCCACTCCTAGGACTTTAAACTCTGAACCTCTACCTGTCGCCAAGCCCACATACACATTTTCTCACAACCTCTTACTCTTCCTTAAACTATTAATTCATTTCAGTGTCTGCTAGTGTTCAGCTACTCTGCCTCACTGACCTCATGACTCATGCCAGATCACAATGTAACAATAAAAGCAACCAAATTCCTTTGCCCAACATTCAAAACCTTCCATAACCTAGCCCCTAAAAACTATGTGCCAATAAAACTTTCACTGCTTTCAAAGTATACCTGAGACTTTCTTCATTTTGGATCTTTTGGATTTGGAAACCGTTGCTTCTTTGAATGTCAGCCTTATCTTCCAACTGTTCATCAAAGTACTACACATCTTTCAAACCTTAGCTCAATTTCACTTCCTTTATAAACACAGCTCTGATTTACCTTAATTAAAATAATTCTAACCCCTCCATAAGGAGCCCTGGTGGCACAACAGTTAAGCACTTGGCTGCTAACCTAAAGGTTGGTGATTCAAACCCACCTAGCGGCTCCACAGGAGAAAGACCTGGTGATCTGCTCCTGTACAGTCTACAACCTAGAAAACACTATGGGGCAGTTCTACTCTGTCACATGAGATCAGTAAGAGTTGAAAACTCAACTCAGCAGCACCTAGCAAGAACATACATATAATTTCCATAAAGATCTAATGAACTGAAGTGAATGTTTCCAAGTGAGTTAAAAAGCACTCAGGATTAGTGCCCCAGGGTACAGACTAAATGCAAAGTTATTTACTATTTAATGTTTATAATGCAGATATCTTTGGGTGGGTGTGGAGAGGAGGGACTACATCTCAGGTTTTTCCCCCTTAAAAAGTATTAGTACTACCGACTAACAGGCATCCAACAATTACTTACTGAAGTGCTTTTATTTCAGGATAATTCTATACTTTCTAAGTGACCCAGTGCATTTTAGTGTGTATGTTTGGTTGCAAAAAGAGATCTATTTAATGAAGCATGAAATTGTCAATGATGAAACTGCAGTTCTCAGTAGATTTTTAGGGAGTTTTTAGGTTTTGCTTCTATGTTTCTCTTACTTGGAAGAGGTCCAGACAGTATCAGTCCAATTTGGAATAGTCAAGTAAAAGTTTACTTCAATTTATTTGTACTGTGAAATTCAATTACTCTAAACCAATCATCATACATGTCCAACATGATCTGAAAAACATAAAGAAAATAACTTTTCCAATGACATACAAAAGCAGAGTAAAGTTAGTAATTTTAAGAAACAGAAATTAAAATAGCAAATCCCAAGAGAAGATAAGGGTCTAGGGCCCTAGAAAGATCCATCACTTGGCAATCAAAATTATAACTAACATTCTACTTCTTTTCCTGGAGATAATATATACTAAGTGATTTTATTTCTTCCTGGAACATGGGTAATTTTCATTTTTATGTTTAGTTTTATAACACCTTACTCTTAAAACGTAGAGATTTGCAAGTATAAAGCCTAGGTTGCCATTTTCACCAAGGAGTCTGGTACAGCTATGACTGGCTAATATAAGAGGTTAATAGTGAAAAACTTGGGCCTGCCGGAAGTCAGAATCTAACTTTCCCCTATGATCATCAGAAAGGGTACATCCCGAATCATTTCCTTCTCTTTGCTACCATGTAACCATATAACTCGATTATATTATTTATCACGGATCTGTTTTCTCTAATGTTCTGGAAGTAGAAAATTAATTCTGGCAGTTTTCAGTCAACTTGCTATCTGTACAGAAGCCATGGTTTCTTTCTGTAATAGGAATCAGAGGGTATGAAGTAGAGAAAAAGAATAACCATTAAAGACACAAATAGGGAATGGCACATATACATGCATTTAAATTACAGGAATTAAACTAAATGAGATTGGCCAACGTCAAAGAGAGGAAAAAAAACACCATGAATGTAGTGTGGGCAATTCTGATACTCCACTCAGTGAGTTGATACTCCAGAATGAACATCAAATGAGAAATAAAAACCTGTTTTTATTTTATCACAGTTCAGGAATGTCTTTTAGGGAAAAAAAATGTATATATCTTTGTGGTATGTATGATTCAAGTATTTTAGACACAATTCGTAATTTTCAATTAATATCCACCCTAAGTACACCAACAACTTCCCGTGGTGTTCAGCTACAAAAACAAAACAAAACACAGTTTCTTCCAAAATTGAAAAAAACAACTGTTTGGCCATAAGATTTAGTTTTATATTATCTCTGCACTATACAGATAATTTATGATATTTCATTAAGATAATTTGACAATACAAGATTTTTGCCTTATGTGCTAACTTTAGAACCTGATTCTCACATATGATTCTTGGGTATGTAGTAGCACTATGTATAATATTTAACATAATCTAAAAATTTTTTCTAGTGTTATTCTTAAAGCCAATAAATAATGGCTACGTATTTTCTATTTTTTTCACTAAATTATAATGGTTTAACTGTTTGAGAAAGAATTACTTTCGAATATGTTCGTTTCTAAGTAGAAAAGAAAATTACACAAAATACCTTTGAGTACTCAGTAAATACTAACATAATAGCTTCTAGTAGAGTGAAATCTTGAAAAACTATAGGGTAGGAAGTAAATAATACCAATATTCTTGTCACAAATAAATTACTAAATTACATACAGTAGCTAAATAGATGCAATAACACTTAAACAATCTCATTCAGTAAAGGTCAAATGCCCTGAAAATTAAAAAGTACAAGTAAGACTATTTGGTCAAGCACACATTTCTGAAGATGCTTCTTAGAGTTACTTTAAAATTCCTATATATATTTTAACTTTTTATTCAAAATAAAACTTGGAATGTCTCACTTTCATTTAGAATCTCTCTCAATATAAGGTATGTGTTTGTAACAGTCACACCCAACTGCCTGTAAGGGTTCTGCCTATGAGTCTATGGGTGTGTAGCTGGATATATTAAATTTTTTTTCCACACTATCAACGTACACAAATTATATCTGCATCATTACCAAATGATTTTTCGGGGAGGGTGGAGAGGTAGGTGGAGACTAGCCTCATTAATAAGCTTTCTTAGACTCATGAACCATGAAAAAAAAATGAGCCTATTACAAGTTGCTGTATACTAGATTTGCCTGTACACTCCAATTTTTAAACAGCATAGCTATGGCCTGCTAAGAAATAAAGAGAACTGCAACCATCAAAGCTATTATATTTGGTTTTTAAGTAATGACAGTATTATCACTTTTAAGTTACTGTATACATTTAAATGGTAAGAAAGGATTACTAACAATAAAACAATAGAATGTTGTCTGTACCAGCACTAAAATGACAATTTTTGAAATAAGATCTGAATGCTAGACATGTGCAGGGAATGTAAGATACTGTCTGCAGGTGAGCTTAAGATCCAAAACAAAGAAACAGTTTAATAAAAGCAGATGTTAACCCTTCACCACTACCACAACATTATAAATATCTTCCCCCAAAGAAAAGAAATATTACTGAACTACACGAGTTTATTTTTAAAAAGTCAACAGCTGCTAGGTCCAATAAAACAAGACAACGAAAGCACATGGTATATTTTATGAGTCATGTTCTATATCAGGGAAGACTTAAGATGGAATTATTACTTTGTAAAAGGTGTAAAAGGTGTACACAGTCAGAAGAGGATACAAGTTCTTGGCTTAGAGAACCAAGCAACGGCCACAAAGATTGGGATGGGGGGAGTAGTGTTATTTGATATTAGACATAGGGTATTACACAGTTGAACAAAATGTCCCAACTAAAATAGCTACAGAGTTGGGGAGGCGGGGGCAGGTATCATGCTAGAATCAGAAGCACATACCTGAACAAATAAATGTTATCTTTATTTCAACCTGCCTCTGGTTATTCTTTAAGCTACTTTAAATAGTGAACTACCTCAAAAGTAAATTGAACTAGGAACCACAGAATGTCGTTATGGCTGTTAGCTGCCATGAATCATCCTAATTCATGGAGACCCCACATGCAACGTAACAGAACACTACCCAGTCCTTGCACCATCCTCATGGTCACTTATGGATGGACCGTTGTAATCCATAGGGTTTTCACCAGCTGATTTTTGGAAGTAGATCACCAGGTCTTTCTTTCTAGTTCATCTTAGCCTGGAAGCTCCGCTGAAACCTGTTTAACATCATAGCAATATGCAAACCACGACTGACACTGGTGGCTGCGCACGCGGTGCAGTGGCCAGGAATCTAACCTGGTGTCCTGTGTGGAAGGTGAGAATTCTACCACTGAAACACCAATACCTCACACAGAATGTCCTAATTACAAATAAACCACACCATACTGATTGAACAACAAATGAGTCCTCCATGAACCAATCTCTCTATATTTTTTAAGCATTTGGCTAAATACATTCTGTAGGTTTTTTAAAACCAGATAATTATATTTTTTTAAATGCCAGCTAATTAATCACTAAATCTTAGGTATAAGACTAGTCTATAAGAAAAGGTTTAAAGCCAAAATTACTTCACATTAATAAAAACTGCAAGTAAGTCACAATTTTGCTTTTTCAATACAGTAAGATTTAGTATATAGTAAAAGAAAATACAATATTTCTTCTTGAAACACACACATTTACAATTATTCAGTTGCATTAGTCTTGTAAGTCAAAGTTCTATAAACAGAGCAATGGAATTGAGCAAAAAGGTCTTAGCTATATCTTTACTTTATCAACAGGGTAACCTTGAGAATGTCATCAGGAATCAGTCATTCAAATCTAAATTACTTGCCCTCAACGCCACAAGGCATTTTAAAATAATGATATTATGACCATATATCTCACAAGCTTTATGATACTTAGAGGAAAGTCATTATGCAAGTGCAAAATAATGAAGCTGTTCAAAACTTGGGACAAAGTATTCACAGAATCTCACACAAGAGACAAGTCCTTTAAAATTATTGCTTTTCTGTTAGACTCTAAAGGCAGCTCAGCTGCACACTGCTGATAGCCATGCTGAACATTTTCAACACCTACCAATGTGGGTCATTATTTTTCCTCATAATGCTTTAGGGAAAGAAGAAAACTTTCATAAAGTAAAAAAGAATTTGCTTTCCAAAGCACAGAGTATAAGATTCTCCCCTGCCCCCGGCACTATTACAGCCAAAACCAATAGAAACTGGGAGAATACTGGACGACTATATAAAAGAAGCCTATAGAATGTAGAAAGAGGAACTAAATTTCAAAAAATGTACAATAATCAGTCACCATGGCCCCTCTAGAAAGTATTATTCTGATCTAATTTGGTTCTAGATTAAACAAAAACTAGGCAGTGAAATGGCATTCCTTTCCAGGCAAGTACAAGATTGGGGAGTGGGGAGTAGTGTTATTTGATATTAGACATAGAGTATTACACAGCTGAACAAAATGTCCCAACTAAAATAGCTATGTAGAGTTGGGGGGGCAGGGGCGGGTATCATGCTAGAATCAGAAGCACATACCTGAACAAATAAAGGTAAAGATCACAAAACAGATAAACAACTCCTAAGCCCATAAAAGAAAATGTTAGTAGAAAAGAAATCCTCACAACTTTTGTGGTAAGAAAATTAACAATTAGTAGCATCTGGGGTCTTAAAAGCCTGCGAGCAGCCATCTAAGATACTCCACTGGTCTCACCCCTTCGGGAGCAAGGGAGAATGAAGAGAACAGGATACAAGGAAAAGATCAGTCCAAAGGCTAATGGACCACAGCTACCACGGCCTCCACCAGACTGAGTCCAGTATAGCTAGATGGTGCCCGACTACCACCACTGACTGCTCTGACTGGGATCACAACAGAGGGTCCTGGACAGAGCTGCAGAAGGATGTAAAACAAAATTCTAACTCACAAAAAAAGACCAGATTTACTGGCCTGACAGACTGGAGAAGCCCCGAGAGTATGGCCCCTGGACACCCTTTTAGCTCAGTGGTAAAGTCACTCCCAAGGTTCACTGTTCAGCCGGGGACTGGACATCCCCATAAAACAAAACAGGACTAATGAGGCACAGCAGTCCAGGGACAAGGACTAGATGGCAGGAGAGGACAAGAAAGCTGGTGATAGGGAACACAAGGTTGAGAAGGGACAGTGTCGACATGTCGTGGGGTTGTTAACCATTGTCTTGGTCAATATGTGTACTGTTTAATGAGAAACTATTTGTTCTGTAAACCTTCATCTAAGGTACAAAAAAAAAAAGAATTATCTATGTGAGATCAAATTGACAATGGCAACTCAAAAGGTTTGATGGGAAGCCTGGGGGCAGTGAGCTGAAGATAATGGTGGTGGAATAATTTGGAAAAGGATAGTGAGAATAGCAGCAGAACTGGAAGAATGTAATTGATGTCACTGAATTGTACATGTAGAAACTTTTGAAATGGTATCACTTTTGCTATGTATATTCTCACCAAAAAAAAAAGTCCTCCAAGGACAAGAAGGGAGAGTGTTGACATGCCATGGGGTTGTTAACCAATGCTATAAAACAATATGTGTACTGACTGTTTTTTGTTCTGTAAACCTTCATTTAAAGTACAATAAAAACAATTTTTTTTAAAGAAAATTAAGAATCAGAGAAGTAACTTCCCCAAATCCTTATTAGTATTGCATGCAAAGCCCAATATTCCACTATATCTGACTCTCCCATCATTAACTTACTCTTTTTAAAAAGAAAGCAAAAAACCGTTGCCGTCAAGTCAATTCCAACTCATAGTGACCCAATAGGATAGAGCAAAACTGCCCCGTAGGGTTTCCAAAGAGCAGCTGGTGTATTCAAACCGTCGACCTTTTGGTTAGCAGCCAAACTCTTAACCACTACGCCACCAAGGTTTCCATACAGAAAATAACAGTACTTTTAAAAACAGATGCATCTTAGACTTAATACCATACAGTAGTGATAGACAGAGATAAACTTACTCTTTTAGCAACTTAATAGGGTTTACTGCTTGCTTCTCTTGAAACACTTCCTTCTCTAGCCTTGCTTGACACCATACTCACCTGATCTGCATTTCTCGTTGGCAGTTCCTTCTTTAGCTTGTTGTCCCAAAACTCTAAATGTTGGAGTTCTCCAGAACTGGGTGAGTTCAAAGTCCTCTTCTCTTCTCTATGGAGACTCACTTCCTAGATGAGATCATCCAGTTCCAAGGCTTGAAGATTATACATATATATATGGTGAAGAATCTTAAATATGCATCTCTATTAACAAAGGCTCATAAATCCAATTACTATTCAACATCTGCACTTGGAGGTTTACCAGGTATTTCAACTTAATATGGTCCAATCGAAATGACTGATTTTTTGCCCTCAACCATTCTCTCAGGTCCAAAAACCTAGGAGTCATCAAAGATTCCTCTATTTCTCTCAAATGGGACATCGAATACACCAGGCAAGTGTTACTGATTCCCTTTTCACAAAATAAAATATATATCTAAACTCATCTCAACACCTATAACATCTCTACAACTTTCATTCAGAGTATCATTATGTTTTACTATTGTAAAAGCCATCTAACTGGTAACCCAGCTTCCAACCTTGCCACAATACAATTCCTCCACTAAGCCAAAGTGACCTTGTTCAAAACAGAAATCAGATCTGATCATTATAACACTCAAACATTTAAAATGGCTTCTCCAAAATCATTCAGTAGACTTGCTTTTACTTCTCATTGGACACAAATGAAATTAAGATCAAGCACAATTTCAAGAGTAGGTGGGAAGGCACCAATGAGGCAAAGCAAGGGAGACTATCAAAACTTAATCAATCTCTTAATGATATCTTTGGATGACAAGATTATCTAAATTTTGGGGAACTCATATTTATCACTTCATTTCCTTTATAGTATAGTCTAGGTCCTATTTAAAATCTTTGTCTTCCCCTAAATCATGAAGATATTCTCCTACGTTATATTCTAGAAATGTGTTTTGTTTCTCACAATTAAGTTTGAGATCCATTTCTTTTGTTGTTTATGGTGTGAAGGAGAACCAGAGTGTATGTGTGTGTGTGTTTCCGTTCCTCGAGAGCTTAACATAGTATTTCACAATTTAATATATATTTGATTAAATTAGTGAATATCCCCTAGAAGTAGGGTCCCACAGAACATGCTTTGTAAAACTATGTGATTAAAAACAAAAAAAAAATCACACCATAAGCAGCATAATACAGTAGGTCAGAATATGGACCCTAAAGCCAGATGGTTATATATGTCCATCTGCCAACACCACTGCAATAATACTTTTATAGTAGATGAAGCAAATATGTATGTGTAAGACTGTTTCTGGTCTCTCTGTTCCCTTCCATTAATCTATCTGCCTATTCCTGTGCCAATACCACAAGAGTCATTCTTAATTAAAGAAGATTTATAAAAAAGGCTTTACACCCAGTAGTTTAAATCCTCTAATATTGTTATTTCTTCATGTGTATACTGGATATCCTTGGCCCTTTGCTTATCTAAAGAAATTTTAAAATCAGCTTGTTAATTTCCCCCAAAGTGCTAATATTTTAATTGTCATTAAATCTATAGATCCATTTGGGAAGAACTGACAATATCAAAATATTGAGTGCATCCAATCCATGGGAACAGGTCTTTACAGTCACTAGTCAAAGTATTAGGGTTTTCAGATAGAAGTCTTGCATTCCATTTATTCCTAGGTAACTGTTTTTTTTTTTTTCTCAAATATATAATGTGTACAACAACAAAATCCAGAAATTCAGTACTCCTTAAGTAATAACTCCTCATTTCCCCCTCCTCCTGGCCCTTGACCAACTATTAAAAAACTTCCATCTCTATGCATTTGTCTATTCCAAGTATTTCATGTAAAGTGAAGTCGTACAGTTTTTGTCCTTTTGTGTGTGACATATTTTGCTCAGCATGTTTTCAAGGTTCATTCATGTCGTTGTTGTTAGGTGCCGTCAAGTCGGTTTCGACTCATAGCGACGCTATATACAACAGAACAACACCGCTCGGTCCTGCACCATCCTCAAAATCATTGTTATGCTTGAACCCATTGTTGCAACCACTGTGTCAATCCATCTCACTGAGGGTCTTCCTCATTTTTGCTGACCCTCTACTTTACCAAGCATGATGTCCTTCTCCAGGGAACTGATCCCTCCTGATAACATATCCAAAGTACTTGAGACGAAGTCTTATCCATCCTCGCTTTTAATGAGCATTCTGGCTGTACTTCTTCCAAGACAGATTTGTTCGTCCTCCCGGCAGTCCATGGTATATTCAATTTTCTTCACCAACACCATAATCCAAATGTATCAATTCTTCTTCAGTCTTCCTTATTCATTGTCTAGCTTTCAAACGCATACAAGGCGACTGAAAATACCATGGCTTGGATCAGGCGCACCTTAGTCTTCAAAGTGACATCTTTGCTTCTTAACACTTTAAAGAGGTCTTTTGAAGCAGATGTGCCCAATGCAGTATGCCATTTGATTTCCTGACTGCTCCTTCCATGGATGTCAATTGTAGATCCAAGGAAAATAAAATCCTTGACAACTTCAGTATTTTCTCTGTTTATCATGATGTTAGGATTCTTGTCTTCTTTACGTTGAGGCATAATCAATACTGAAGGCTGTATTCTTTGATCTTCATCAGTAAGTGCTTCATATCCTCTTCACTTTCAGCAAGGAAGGTTGTGTCACCTGCATGCATATCGCAGGTTATTATATGATGCCACATTCTACTTTACATACTCCAGCTTCTTGGAGTATTTGCTCAGCACACAGATTGAATAACTGTATGAAAAGATACAATCCTGACGCACACCTTTCCTGACTTTTAAACCACGCAATATCCCCTTGTTCTGTTCAAATGACTGCCTCTTGGACTATGTACAGGTTCCGCATGAGCACAATCTAGTGTTCTGGAATTCCTACTCCATGAGCAGAGGATGTCTTTCTATTTATTTAGGTCTTCTATAATTTCTTTCAGCAATGTTTTATAGTTTTCAGTGAACAAGTATTTCACCTCCCTGGCTAAATTTATTAGTTGGTATTTTATTCTTTTGGATGGTATTTACAATGGATGATGTTACGGATTGAATTGGGTCCCCGAAAAATGTGTGTTATAAATCCTAACCCCTATACCTATGGTTATAAACCCATTTGGGAATGGGTTTTCTTAGTTACCTTAAGAAGTCTCATCAGTGTACAATGTGTTTTAAGCCAATCATCTACGAGATATAAAAAGAGCAGATTAGGCATAGAGAATCAAACAGAGATGGGGGAAGATAGATGTCACACAACATGAAGATCACCAAGGAGACAAGGAAAAAGAACCTTTCCCCAGAGGTCATGGAAGCTCCACTCACACATCCAAACTCCCTGACGGACTGAATTATTGGGTGTAGGGCTTAAGGTGTGGAGTTTGGAAGTATTCTATCATTTTCTATGCTCTGAAATACCTTTAGTAGTCATGGTGTTAACTCTTCTCTGACAGTTTGGTAGAATTCTCCAGTGAAGCCATCTGGGCCAGGGCTTTTTTTTATTGGGAGATTTTAATTACCTTTTCAATCTCTTCTTTTGTTATGAGTTTATTTAGTTGTTCTACCTCTGTTTGTGTTAGTTTAGGTAGGTAGTGAGTTTCTAGAAATTTGTCCATTTTCTCTAGGTGTTCAAATTTGTTAGAGTATAATTTTTCGTAATATTCTGTTATGATTCTTTTAATTTCAGTTGGGTCTGTTGTGATATCTCCCCATCTCATTTCTTATATGGGTTATTTGCTTCCTCCCCTGTTTTTCTTTTGTCAGTTTGGCCAATGGTTTATCAGTTTTGTTGATCTTTTCAAAGACAGGATTTATGCTTGTTAACTCTTTCAATGGTTTTTCTATTCTCTAATTCATTTAATTCTGCTCTAATTCTTATTATTTCCTTTCTTCTGGCGCCTGGGAGCTTCTTTTGCTGCTCTCTTTCTACTTGTTCCAGTTGTACGGTTAATGTTTTCATTATGGCCTTTTCTTCTTTATGGATGTGTGCATTTATTGCTATAAACTGACCTCTGAGCACTGCTTTTGCTATATTCCAAAGGTTCTGGTAGCATGTGTTTTCATTCTCGTTTGAGTCTATGAATTTCTTTATTCCATCCTTAACTTCTTCTATAACCCAGTACTTTTTGAGCAAGGTGTTGTTCAGTTTCCATGTGTTTGATTTTTTTTTTCCTTGCTTTTTCTGTTGTTGACTTCTACTTTTATGGCTTCACGGTCAGAAAAGATGCTTTGTAATATTTTGATGCTTTGGATTTTGTTAAGGCTTGCTTTATGGCCTAATATGGGGTCTATTCTGAAGAATGTTCCATGTGCGTTGGGAAAAAAAAAGTGTACTTGGCTGCTTTTGGGTGGAGCATTTGGTATATGTCTATGAGATCAAGTTGGTTGATGGCAGCATTTAGCTCTTCTGTGTCTTTGTTGAGCTGCTTTCTGGATGTTCTGTGCTTCACTGAAAGTAGTGTGTTGAAGTCTCCTACTACTATTGTGGAGCTGTCTATCTCTCTTTTCAGTGCTGTTGGAGTTCGTTTTATGTATTTTGGAGCCCTGTCATTGGGTGTGTAAATATTTATTATAGTTATGTCCTCCTGGTGTACTGACCCTTTAATCATTATATAGTGTCCTTCCTTATTCTTTGTGGTGATTTTACTTTAAAGTCTATTTTGTCTGAGATTAATATTGTCACTCCTGCTCTTTTTTGAGTGTTGTTTGCTTGATATATTTTTTCCATCCTTTGAGTTTTAGTTTGTTTGTGTCTTTAACTCTAAGGTGTGTCTCTTGTAGGCAGCATATAGACGGATAGTGTTTTTTTATCCAATCTGCCACTCTCTCTTTATTGGTGCCTTTAGTCCATTTACATTCAGCGTAATTATTGATAGGTATGAGTTTAGTGCTGTCATTTTGATGTCTTTTCATCTGTGTTGTTCACAGTTTCTTTGTTCCATTTAATATTCTGTGCTGAGTTGTTTTTCTTTATGTATTTTCATCTTTTTCATTGTTGTTGATTTTGTGTTTGCTGACTGTTTATATTTTTCTAGTTTTTTATTTTGACTTGTAGGATTGTTAGTTTCCTTTTGTGGTTACCTTAATATGTACCCCTATTTTTCTAAGTTTATACCAGTCTTTATTTCTTTATATTGCCTTGACTTCCTCTCCATATGAAACATCTATGTCTATATTTTTTAAGTCCCTCTTTCTTTGTTTTAATGTTGACATCTTTTACATACTGACATCTGTTTCCCTAATTTCAGTGTTTTAGCTTTGATTTACTTTTGTGACCTCCCTATCTGGGTTGATATCTGGTTGCTCTGTCCTGTGTTCTAGTCTTCGGTTGTTCTACGATGTTACTGATTTTCTAACCAGAAGACTCCCTTTGGTATTTCTTGTAATTTTGGTTTGGTTTTTGCAAATTTCCTAAACTTCTGTTTATCTGGAAATGCCCTAATTTCACCATCATATTTGAGAGACAGTTTTGCTGGATATATAATTCTTGGCTGGCAGTGTTTTTTCCTTCAAGGCTTTATATATGTCTTCCCATTGCCTGCATGATTTCTGCTGAGCAGTCTGAGCTTATTCTTATTGATTCCTTTGTAGATGACTTTTCGTTTATCCCTAGCTGCTCTTAAAATTCTCTCTTTATTTTTGGTTTTGGCAAGTTTGATTATAATATGTCTTTTTGACTTTCTTTTGGGATCTACCTTATGTGGGGTTCAATGGACATCCAGGATAGATATCTTGTCATCTTTCAAGATATCAGGGAAGTTTTCTGCCAACAAATCTTCAACAATTCTCTCTGTATTTTCTGTTATACCCCCTGTTCTGGTACTCCAATCACTTGTAGGTTATTCCTCTTGATAGATTCCCACATAATTCCTAGCGTTTCTTCATTTTTTAAAATCCTTTTATCTGACTTTTCCTCAACTAAGTTGGTGTCAAGTGCTTTATCTTCAGTCTCACTAATTCTGACTTCCACTGCCTCAATTCTTCTCCTATGACTTTCTATTGAGTTGTTTAAATCTGAAATTTTATTGTTAATCTTCTGGATTTCTGATTGCTGTCTCTCTACGGATTCTTGCAGCCTGTTAAATTTGTCATTATGTTCTTCTCTAAGCTTTTTAATTTCCTCTATTGTGTGTTCTGCATTTTGCTTAATTTTCTTCCTAATTTCTTGAAGAGCTCTGTATATTAATCTTTTGTATTCTGCCTCCAGTAATTCCAAGAAAATTTCCTCCTCTGGAAAATTTCTAGATTGTTTATTTTCAGTGCTTGCTGAAGCCATCATGGATTGCCTCTTTATGTGATTTTATATTGACTGTTGTCTGCGAGCCGTCAATAAATTATTATATTTATTTATTTTGTTTGCTTACTGTGTCCTAGCTTCTTGTTTTGTTTTGATATGTCCAAATAGGCTGCTCATATGAGCCAGTTTGATTATTGGCACCTTTGAAGCTCTAATGGCCCGTCACCAGGTGGTTAGATCTATTACTAGGTATGTGAGCTTAGGAGTCCACCCACTCCTCCTTCAGCCCAGGTGCCCAGGTAGGTAGTCACCAAGTGTGTGGTGTAGGCTCTCACTTACAGTCCTAGACAGGCATGGGTGATCAGTGTAGGCACAGGCATCTGGCTGCAGCAGGGGGACACACTCTGAGCATGGCAAGGGACTGATGGCTACCTCCAGGTGTCCAGGTGGAAGGCGTGTCCCTGTTCCCTAGAGCACGTACGTGGGTGGGTTTTGCAGCTGGACTATGAGCACCTAATGCTGTTGGCTGTAAGGACTGGGGGGAACCTCTTATTCATGGGCCCCTATCGCAGGTGGCTAGGTGGCGTGGGTGGAGCCACCAGTCCTCAGGTCCCTGACGTGGGTAGGTGAAGACCCTGCTTAATGGGCAGAGCAGTGTCAAATGTCAAGAATGTGCCACTTCACAGCTGAAACAGTTGAAGTTAGGGTTCTGGTATATACCCTGTTGTACGGTGGTAATGAGGGCCTATGCTGTTGAGATCGGCCCACACAAGTCTATGCATCGGGAAAGGCACTCGGAGTCTGTGGATCCCTTATGCCGGTGCCTAGGCAAAGGAGCTGTGCCCATCCTGGGTTCCTGGCTCATGGGAGCCGGCGGTTTATTTTTTCCCCTGTTGGTTAATTTGTTCATTCTCCAATGCAGGGAGAATGGCTCTGGGTGTGTAACAGATCCTACATCCAGCCCAGGGGACTCGGCATTTGCAGAAACTGGTCCGGGACCCAGTTCAGAGCAGGGAGCTGGGAGGTAAATGGGAGAGAGGTATTTCCCAAAGGGGGGTGTTTGTGATCCACGCGGTATGCCATATGCCAATTACTTATCTTTTGCCGATCCAGGGCTGCATCTCTCTGATTCTGGGTGGCCGTGTAGACTCTCTGGTGCTGGGTCCCTCCTGGTGCAGAAAACAGGCCTCCCCAGCACAGCAACTTGCCTGTCTCACCGCTCACTCCGGAGCTGATCAGGCCTGAAGGGCTCAGGCTCTCACCGGGTCAGGTCTGGCTACTCCTCGCTGCTTCCAAACTGTCTCTCCCTCCCCCTGCCACTCAGTCTAGCTCCTCAACTCTGCCTTTGATGTTCAGGGCTCCCAGAATGCCATATATAATCAATTCACTTGTTTTTCTGGGTCTTTGTTGTAAGAGGGTCCACCGGAAGCATCTGACTACTCCGCCATCTTGGCCCTGCCTCTAAAGTACATTTCTTATAGAAAGCATATAGATGGATCATGTTTTTTGATTCCACTGTCAATCACTGCCTTTTGATTAAAAAAATTTAATCCATTTACACTTAAAATAATTTCTGATGAGGAAAATTTTGTGTACGCCTTTTTGCAATTTGTGGGTTTTTTGTTTTTGGTGAGTGTTATATCTTTTTTGTCCCTCATTTATTGTATACTGTCTTTTTTTGTGTTTCATTGATTTTCTCCTTTCCATTAATGCGTATTTTGTAGATATTTTCTTTGTGGTTACCATAGGTATTCATTTAATATCCTAAATTATAACAACCTAGTTTAAATTGATATCAACTTAACTTCAATAAGATACAATGAATATTCCTATACTGCTCCCCATACTTCCCCTGTTTTTGACCACTGCAGCCATCCTATGTCTTCTGCCTCATGCTGTGATAAGAACACCATTATTTTCCATGTCTGAGTCTCAAAATACAATCTCCAAATGGTTCTGAACAAAGTAAACGACCATAAATTCAAAGCAAGATAGAAGAAATAAGGTTTAAAAAGGATGTAGAATTGATAAAGAACAGTAGAACAAACTGAGTTGTAAATTTAACAAATGCCAGAGGTTAAGGAAGGAGTTCCACTGCCCTAAAAGGGAAGAAAGGTAAATCAGAAAGCCTCAAATCAGTACCCTGAACAATGCCTGGCACATAGACCCTCATTAAATACTCAGGGGAAGGGTCGATGTATCAGTAAAGCACTAACTCACAGAGCTTCCCCGATGGTAATTTTCAGATAGTATTTATGAACCAAGAGCAGTTTGGTGCTGTGTTGGAATAAAGTAGGGAGCACAGAATGTCAAAGAAGGCTGCAAAAGCAAATGGCAATATGTAACTTTTTACGGTGACCACATGTGGCAGTACAGCAAATCAGCTTTTCTATAGTAACACTAACATATACATAAAATCAAATAAATGAATGTTTCCACGTTAACTCTCATATAGGAAGAACAAAGAATTTTACGTGCCAGTGAGTAATGGGGTAGGGGAGGGAAGGTAAAAAGGAAGACTAAAAAAAGACAAGTAGTAGGAACCCTCAAAGCTTGGCCCCATCCAAGACTCTTCCAATATCTACAATTTGGTCATGTACTGGAAAATCTGCTGAAACACAAACATTCCTGCTATATTGTTTAGAAACCACTAAATTAGAGACATATGCAAAATGCATTTTTTCTATTTCCTGGAAAGTTCAAAGTTAAAAATATATATAAACAAATAGCTGTAGATTCATCTAAAAATAAACTTTATTATGTTATTATATTAAAAAATGTCACATGTTAAAAAACCAAAACACAATCCTTGAAAAAAAATCAAACATCTTCTTTAATGAGTGGGATTTACTAAGCAACACCCTTCTGTTTCAGTGTAATTCACGTGACTAGCAGCTTGGTTTGGCAGTCTCAATGCATAAGGCAAATAATTCATAAAAGTTTGACAATTTTATTTTTAGTTCACATGTTTCTTGGATTGACTCCACAAATGCTTCTACTTTATGCTACTCTAGAGACTCCATTCAGACACAAATACATTTGTTAGGCATTGTGAGGCTGAAGGAGACACTCAGTATATATGCCAACATATTCTGAGAATCTAAACTTATACATCTTAATTGAGTAGACATTTAGAATACAATTTTAAAATGATTGTTTTGCTTCTAAATTTAGTCAATGAAGTGTGCCAGTATAATTCAGACTACACAACACTATCTACCAGAAGTATGCTTCTAATAATATTAGGGAAGGCTTCAATGATCATCACCTGATAAATTTAACAATTTAATTGATCTCTCTTACATTACACTTTCATAAAACAATGTTTTAGGATGGTCACTTAAAACATCTTGTAAACAGTGTTTTCAAGGTCCTTATTTATATCGTGAAGCACAAAACATTTTTATTTTTAATGAAGGAGAAATGTATCTAAAGTTAGAACTTAATACAAACATCTGAATCAATTGTTTCCCCAACTACTTCTAAACAAAATATTTTAAATTCCACACAAGATTCTATAAACCCCTGAGTACTTGCTCTAATCTTGACACTGAATTTGGATCATCTCCATGGAGGAAATCCATGAACCAGATGTGAATTTATTCTTCCAGATGCATTTTTTATACATGAAGAAAAAAATAAAACATATCTTCACTGCCGTTATTTGAAGTCACTTAAAAATGCACTAACATAGAGACAGTAAAAAGGAAATCTTACAAATTCTGAATCTTCCATTACTATAAGCACTCAAATTAACCAAACTACATACACAGTTGCTACATTAGCAACGAACATTAAGGTAACTGGTAAACCAGTATTAGTTTATCTTTATGACTTACTATTTTTCTAAGTAGGCAGTAGCCATAGTAATAACATAAATTATTTTAAACTTTTTGTTTTGCCATTATACGGAAATTAAAGATAAAAAAAAAAAGTTTCAATTTTAACTAAAATGTTAGGACTTCAAAATTTAAGATAAATTACTACATGTAAGGAAAGAAGGGATCTACATTAGCAAATAAGTAAATCACAGCAAAATTTAATTAATAATATGCCTGGATCCAATTGTATACGTTTTTACTTATTTTATAATACCAATTACACAAATTAAGAAATTTAATATCACAAAACCCAACCTGAACCATATTAAGAGCACAACTAACTAGAAACAAACAAACATAAATGATTCCTTTCACACATACATTTCTTTTGCCTTTCTATTTAAATATTAAAGTCAAATCAAGAATACATATGATTTTACTAAAATACTTAATTCTATCCAGGAAAAAGGATGTGTACACATACTGATTATTATAATAGTTTTAAGTAGGCATAACCTTAATATTTATTTTATATAAAAACTGCTTAGTATACCAAAAAATAGCAACTAGTCATACAACAATGCAAATTATACAAGTATAAATACATACACACAAGTACATTAAATTGACTTAAATTTTTGTTTTCAATGATTTAATAAAAATATTAAACAATGATATCCTGGCAAAGAATGAATATTTTACTTTAAATTTAATGTTATTGTTGTTAGGTGCTGTCGAGTTAGTTCCGACTCACAGTGACCCTATGTACAAAAGAACAAAACACTGCCCGGTCTTGTACCATCCTCAGAATCGTTGTTATCCTTGAGCCCATTGATGCAGCCACTGTATCAATCCATCTCGTTGACGGTCTTCTTTTTTGCTGACCCTCTAATTTACCGAGCATGATGTCCTCTTCCAGAGATTGGTCCCTCCTGGTAACACGTCCAAAGTACGTAAGACGAAGTCTCATCATCTTGGCTTCTAAGGAGCATTCTGGCTGTACTTCTTCCAAGACAGATTTATTCATTCTTCTGGCAGTCCACAGTATATTCAATATTCTTCACTAATACTATAATTCAAAGGCATCAATTCTTCTTTGGTCTTCCTTATTCATTCATTGTCCAGCTTTCACATGCATATGAGGTGATTGAAAATACCATGGCTTGCGTCAGGAGCACCTTAGTTCTCAAAATGACATCTTTGCCTTTTGACACTTGAAAAACGTTTTTTGTAGAAGATTTGGCCAATGCAATATATGTCGTTTGATTTCCTGACTGCTGCTTCCATGGGTGTTGACTATATATCCAAGTAAAATGAAGTCCTTGACAATTTCAATCTTTTCTCAAATGTTTATCATCATGTTGTTTATTGGTCCAGTTGTGAGGATTTTTATTTTCTTTATATTGAGGTTCAATCCATTCTGTGAGGCTGTACTCTTTGATTTACATCAGTAAGTACTTCAAGTCCTCTTCACTTTCAGCAAGCAAGGTTGTGTCATCTGCATATCACAGGTTGTTAATGAGTCTTCCTACAATCTAGATGTCATATTCTTCCTCATATAGTCCAGCTTCTCGGATTATTTGCTCAGTATATAGATTAAATAAGTATGGTGAAAGGATACAATCCTGATACTCAGCTTTCTTGACTTTCAACCACACAGAATCCCCTTGTTCTGTTCGAAACGACTGCCTCTTGGTCTATGTACAGGTTCTGCATGAGCACAATTAAGTGTTCTGGGATTCCCATTCTTCGAAGTGTTACTCATAATTTATTATTATTCACACCAGTTGAATGCCTTTGCATAGTCAACAAAACACAGGTAAACATCTTTCTTGTATTCTCTGCTTTCAGTCATGATCCATCTGACATCAGCAATGATATCCCTTGTTCTATGTCCTCTTCTGAATCCAGCTTGAATTTCTGGCAGTTCCTGGTCGACATACTGTTGCAACTGCTTATTATGATTTTCAGCATAATTTTACTTGTGTATGACACAAATGATATTGTTCGATAATTTCCGCTTTCCACTAGATCACCTTTCTTTGGAATGAACACAAATATGGATCTCTTCTAGTCAGCTGGTCAGGCAGCTGTCCTCCGAATTTCTTGGCATAGACAAGTGAGCACTCCTAGCACTATATCCTTTTGTTGAAACATCTCAATAGGTATTCCGTAAATTCCTGCAGCCTTTTTTTCACCAATGGCTTCAGTGCAGCTTGGATTTCCTCCTTTAGTACCACTGGTTCTCGATCAGATGCCACCTCCTGAAATGGCTGAACATCGACCAATTCTTTTTGGTGCAGTGACTCTGTGGATTCCTTCCATCTTTTGATGCTTCCTGCATCATTCAGTATTTTCTCCATAGAATCCTTCAATATTGTAATGCAAGGATTGAATTTTTTCTTCAGTTCTTTCACGTTGAGAAATGCCAAGCATGTTCTGCCCTTTTCATTTTCTAACTCTAGGTCTTTGCACATGTCATTATAGTACTTTGTCTTCTCGAGCCACCCTTTGAAATCTGTTCAGATGTTTTACTTCAACATTTCTTCCATTCACTTTAGCTACCTGACATTCAAGAGCAAGTTTCAGAGTCTCTTCTGACATCTATTTTGGTCTTTTCTTTATTTCCTGTCTTTTCAATGACCTCTTGCTTTCTTCATGCATGTGCCCTTGATGTCATTTCACAACTCGCCTGGTCTTGTTATTAGTGTTCAATGCGTCAAATCTATTCCTGAGATGGTCTCTAAATTCAGGTAGGACACACTCAAGGTCATACTTTGGCTCCATGGACTTGTTCTGATTTTCTTCTACTTCAGCTTGAACCTGCATATGAGCAATTGATGGCCTGTTCCACAGTCGGCCCCTGGCCTTGTTCTGACTGATGATAATGAGCTTTTCCATAATGTCTTTCCAAAGATGTAGGCAATTTGATTCCTGCATATTACAGCTGGCAAGGTCCATGTGTATAGCTGCCATTTATGTTGGTGAAAAAAGGTACTTGCAATGAAGAAGTCATTGGTCTTACAAAATTCTATCACGCAATCTCCTGTGTTGTATCTATCACCAAGGCCATATTTTCCAACTACTAATCCTACTTCTTCGTTTCCAACTTTCACATTCCAATCACCAGTAATTATCAATGTATCTTGATTGCACATTTGATCAATTTCAGACTGCAGAAGTTGGTAAAAATCTTCAGTGTCTTCATCTTTGGCCTTAGTGATTGGTGAGTAAATTTAAGTAAGAGTTGTATTAACTGGTCTTCCTTGTAGACATATGGATATTACCCTATCACTGACAGCATTGTACTTCAGGTTAGATCTTGAAATGTTCTTTTTGACAATGAATGTGCCGCACTTCCTCTTCAATTTTTCATTCCCAGCATAGCAGACCATATGACTGTCCGATTCAAAATGGCCAATACTAGTCCATTTCAGCTCACTAATGTCTAGGATATCGATCTTAATGTGGTCCATTCCATTTCTGATGACTTTCAGTTTTCCTAGATCTATACTTTGACATTCCACGTTCCAATTATTAATGGATGTTTGCAGCTGTTTCTTCTCATTTTGAGTCATGCCACATCAGCAACTTAAAGTCCCAAAAGCTTGACTCCTTTCACGTCGACTCTACTTTGAGGAGGCAATTCCCAGTCATATTCTGAGTGCCTTCCAGTCTGAGGGACTCATTTTCCGGCACTATATCAGACAATGTTCCACTGCTATTCATAAGGTTCTCAGTGGCCAATTTTTTCAGATGTATACTGCCAGGTCCTTCTTCCCAGTCTGTCTGAGTCTGGAAGCTCCATGGAAACCTGTCCACCAAGGGTGACCCTGCTGGTATTTGAATCACCAGTGGCAAACCTTCCAGTATCACAGCAACACGCAAGCCACCACAGTACAACAAAATGACAGATGCATGGTGGTTAAATCTAGTAACACATGTTAATTTTAACAAAAATAGAATTATAAATGATTTCACAGAAGTAGTTTATGATTAAATGTAGAACAAAACTCAAATTCCTGAAAAAGGCCAGACCTTCTGGACCAATAGAGACTAGAGGAGTCCCTGTGATACTGCCTTGTTAATACCCTTTGAACTTAGAACTGAAGCCACTCCTGGAGGTCATCTTTCAGCCAAATAACAGACTGGCTTATAGAACAGACAGTATCATCCATGAGTTATGGGTCCCTTAATCAACTATGAGACCAAACAGTCAGCATTTACCCAAGAGCAAAGATGAGAAGGCAAGGAGGAGAAGGGAAGCTAGATCAAGGGGAAAAAAACAAAGAGAATGGAAATGAGAATGTTGATATATTGTGACAATTGTAACCAATGTTAAGGAACAATTTGAATAAAAATTGTTAAATGGGAACCTAATTTGCTGTGTAAACTTTCAGCAAAAATACAATAAAAAATTTTAAAAAAAGAAAAGAAATAGGTTAGGGTTACTCCAAGAATTTAAATTCTAAACTAAAAAAAGATACTTTGCTAGGTATGAAATATTTTTAAAGTAATTACTTTTTTATTTAAGGAATGGAAACGATTTTCTATATGCATCAGACATAAGTGTCAAGTAGTAAATAAGAATATACATGCTTTGGGCTTCAGTAAAACTGTACAAGCATTCAAATCACAGAAACAGTTCTTCTTTTCTAATACAATAAAGTATGAGAAATAGATCCTTTTACCCCCAAACATAGTGTTGTTCCAAGAATTCTTCAGCTTCTCTAAGAATTCCTCTCTAGAAATGAGTAACTGTGGTTGGATTTTAGATATAAATAAATTAAGAATAAAAATTTAACTTAAAGGTGTTCAGTTAAAGAATTTTTTTACTATTAAAAAAAATTCTATCAAGAGCAAAATCTATTCATTTAAGAAGAAATCACTTACAAGTTTCATTTCAACTTCAAATTTGAATTTGAATGAAATAAATGTTACTCTGAAGCACAGAAGGATGAAGTGTCTAACTTCAAGAAATAAAGTATGAATGAGACTAGCCATGAACTATAAAATGTCACATTCCATATATAATCAGATTGAACCACTGACTTCTGAAACACATCCGGCTTTTTCCCTTCTTTAAACTCATGAAAGCAAAACAAAAAAATCCAAGAGTAAATCTGGCATATACTATCAGATAAGGATAACTGCAACCTTTAATAAGTCAGTCAGCAAACATATCTTTGGGGAAAAGAAAATTAGAAGGTTCAAAAAACAGAACATACAACCAAAAAGAGTACACCAAAGAAGTAAGATTAGAGAAAGCAAAATCATTTAAATCTGACATAACTTTTTAAATAATAAAGTGCATGAAAAAAAAATATAGGAGAAGGTTCCTTATTAATTAATTGAGTCAATGTTCAACTAAGTATGCTGAAAACAGGCCGAAGAATAAATAAGTAAAAAGTGTACTAAATTTGTGTACTTATGAGGCAGATCAGAGAAGAGTTTTTTGTGTTATCTTTTCCTCTAACAAATTATTTTTAAAAAGTAACAAAGCACTGTTGTGGTTGCCTGAGATCATTCTTTGATAATAATAGACATGTTTAAAATGGTATGCTTTGTAAATTTTATGTATTTTTATTAAAACCTTATAAAATATTTGCAGAGAATAAATCATAAAACATCAACATATAAACAAACTTGCTTCAACTGATATATCTCTATAGGAATTATGATAGGTCAAACAGGAAAGAGAATAAAATTATGAACATTTTCTAAAACTTTTTAAACATTAGTTAGAATATTACTGTATCTTGTATCTGTCAACAAATATTTACTGAGAGCCTACCACATGCCAGGTTTTTCACTAAGTGCTAAAGATGCAGCTGGAAAATAAGCAAGACATGATCCTTGCCCTTGTGTAAGTTACATTCTAGAGGGGCAGTAAGAAACAAATTAATTAGTGCTGGGATGAGTGCAACTGAGGAAAAGTTTGAATTTTTCATCTTCTGGAATGTTTCATATAAGACAGAGTTGACTTATTGTTAGACAATTTGGTAACATTCACCAGTGAAATAACTGGGACTACTGCTTCTCTTATACATAGTTTTTTTGTGTTTTTTTTTTTTTAAACTAATAAGCATATTTGTTTAATGGTTTGAGTTCTTCTCAGATTTTCTATTTCTTTTTAGTCAACTTTTGTAATTTATATTTTTCTAGAAAACTGAAACTTCTAAATTTTCGTATTTTTAGAATAAAGCTGTTCCAAGTTGCTATTATAATTTTTAAAATCTCAAAATGTGCCCTCTGCACTCCTAATATTGTTAGTGTGTACTTCTTTTGTTTCTTGATCAATTTTGCCAAGGAGATTGTCCGAGTTCAAATACTGGCTCCACCATTTACTAAGTTATGTGGTCTTAGGTAAGTTATTCAACTTCTCTAGGTCTCAGTTTCTTCAGTTTTGAAATAGGAATACAAATAGTACCACCTTCAAAGGATTACTGAAGGGAGTAAAGGAGATAAGACATGTAAAGTACTTAGAAGATACTTGGCACATAAGCATTAATTAATTTAGCTATTTTTACTGTTTGGATTTATATTTATGCATCTTCTTTAGAACTCAGTATGCTTCTTAAATCTGAGATTTCATGCTTTTCTTTAATTCTGGACAATTTATAGTCATTGTCTTCCTTTCAGATATTGTCTCTTACCCATTCTCGTCTTTCTTAAACTCCTATTAGACGTAAGTTGGACCCTCTTATTCTGTCTTCCATATTCTTAACATTGCTTACTTTTTTTTTTTTCATCTATCTCTGTGCTGTTTTTTGGATGATAAATCACTCTTGCAGTTAACCAATTCTCTCTTCAAATGATTATACTCTGCTCATTCTTCAGCCAAAGATTAGACAGTCCTATAAAACAAAACAAGACCAGCCCAGGGGCAAGGTCAAGAAGGCAGAGGGGAGATGAAAGCTGGTAATGAGGAACCCAATGTCGAGAAGGGGAGAGTGTTGACGTGTAGTGGGGCTGGCAACCAATGTCACAAAACAGTATGTGTATTAATTGTTTAATGAGAAACTAATTTTCTCTGTAAAACTTCATCTAAAGTACAATAAATAAATAAATACATGAATTTGGGGAGGGGGATGATTTTTGTCAAGCAGAATATTGACAAGGCGTACCAGGTAGCAGCTCATGAAAGCAGCTGTGGGCACACAAGGCAGAGGGTGTTAAAGGTCAGTGACAAGGAAACTGTGTGCCAAAGAAAACTTGTCATCTTTGGTCTGTTTACTAAAGGTGGCTGATAACTGGTGGAGCTAGGGGAAAAATCTGAATGTGTTGCTTCAATTAATATTCATGGAGCACTGAATGTGTTCCAGACCAAAGGGGTTCTCAAGGAAGTTCTAGTTTAGCAAGAGAGAAAGTGTGTTATGGATTGAATTGTGTCCCTCAAAAATGTGTGTCAACTTCCATAGGCCATGATTCCCAGTACTGTGTGACTGTCCACCATTTTGTCATCTGATGTGATTTTCCTATGTGTTGTAAATCCTACTTCTGTGATGTTAGTGAGGCAGGATTAGAGACAGTTATGTTAATGAGGCAGGACTCAATCTACAAGATTAGATTGTATCTTGAGTCATTCTCTTTTGTGATATGAAAGAGAGAAGTGAGAGACAGAGGGACCTCATTACCACCAAGCAAGAGGAGACAGGAGTGCACGCATCCTTTGGATCCACGGTCCCTGTGCTAAGAAGCTCCTATGACCAGGGAAAGATTGATGACAAGGACCTTCCCCCAGAGCCAACAGAAAGAGAAAGCCTTCCGCTGGAGATGGAACCCTGAATTTGGAACTTCTAGCCTCCCAAACCGTGAGAGAATAAACTTCTGTTAAAGCCAAAAAAAGAAAACTAGAGATATTAAAAAAAAAAAAAAAAAAATTACTATACTCTGCTGTTTGACATAGTAAGAATTATGTTATGGCACACAAAAAGTCTGTTAAATGAAAACATAAATCTATCCATTAACGTTTTAATCCCCCCGCCCCCCGCTTTTCTAAGCATTTTTGGTCTTTTAAATCTTCCTGTTCCTCTTTCATATAGCACAGGTTTCCCACTATGGTTCCTATTTCTTCTTTTATCTCTAATCATTTTAAACAAATTTGTTTTATAGTCTCTTTTTTAAGATTTTTCTATTATATCCAGTTCTTGTTGTGCATAGTTTGTTGCTTATTGTGTCTGTCTTCTGCATGGTGGTTTGTTCTATGGTTTATAATGTGTATAAACTTAAGCAGAGGTTGTTTTATCCTACGGGAGCCTTATTCTTCCTAAGCTATGGAAATACACCTACATGACAGGTTGCTGAGCATTTGCTTTGGCCAGGCCCCCAGCCATTCGAATGGTCCCAGATCAGGGAGATGGGAAAAGCATTCATATACACATTCGAGTTTGTATGAACTATTACATGTATGGAGCCCTGGTGGCACAGTGGTTAAGAGCTTGGCTGCTAACCAAAAGGTCAGTAGTTCGAATCCACCAGCTGCTCCTTGGAAACCCTATGGGGCAATTCTACTCTGTCCTATAGGGTTGCTATGAGTTGGAATCAACTCAATGGCAATGAGTTTGGTTTTATGGGTATTTACATACAGAGAGGTTTTTTATTTTTTTTTTTTAATGTTATTCTAATTATGATATGAGTGACTTAATCATTGTTGAAATTCCTGGCTTCAATGAGCAAATACATACATTCCTTACAATCACTCTGGTAAAGAGATAGAGTAGATTTTAAACCTCATTTTAAACATATAGTTCTAAGGTCCAAAGCTGTTGGCTCATGTGCGTACACAGAAATAACACTACACTCTCACTATTCTTTATGAGTACATATATCTGATTTCCTCTTCTTGGTAACTATCTTTTTTGTTTCCTGTTAATTTTGGATATTAAATCCTATCACTATCCCCACCTTTTTTAGTGCTTTAATTATTAGTATACAATATTAATTGAGACTCTGAATCTACTAGACACATAACACTGCAGTAAGCATTATGAAAATACCATATATCCTCAATTCTAAGACATATTTTTCATACCTTAGTGTTTTTACAATCAGGATGGATCTTCCAACTAATGTCAAAAGAAACCTGCTGGCGATGACACAGAAAATTAAGTTATAATGTCACTACAAACATATTTGTGCACATTAAGTATCTGTTCATCTAAATACTACTTTAGTTAAGGTATCTGCATTTATAGAGCCAAGCATGACTGAATTTTAATTCAAATTTGAATCCCTACTTGTCTCTTAAATTTTTAAATAAGATCATAGTGTGATGTTGCTCTGAAGCAGAAAGTAAGAATATATACATATAAAGTTGACTGTCACATACCAGGTAAGACAATTAAATACGGTGGAAAATGAGAAATCTGAAACATTTTTTAATTCCAGTGCCAGAAGAGGATTTATGCACCAGGAAAAACTCACTCTCTTCCAAACCTTCCAACAGATTAATTTTCTAAAACATTGCTTTTGTCACATCACACTACCTTCATTCAAGAATCTATTAAAAGCTTCTTATTGTTCCTAATTCAAATACAAACTCATCTACACAACTTTCAAGGCACTCCATTATCTGATTCCAATTTTAATTCCAAGTTTTCCTCACTGCCATGCCCTGAGCACACTACTTCTGTCAGGTCAGTTACTTTCAGCGAGTCCTCATTTCTCTTATAATCCTGTCTTGATCAGTTAAGTTCCCAGGTTTTGCTTCCTAGTTAAAAAAACCCCATCTACCCTTCAAGCTCAGTTCAAATCCTAATGTACTTCATTGTTGCGCTGTGGTTTTGTTTTTTGTTTTTTTTAATTAGGAGCATAAGGTCACCAACATTAGAAGTAGACTTGATGGCAACTAGCCTCTATTTCCCAGGCACTGTGAGTCACTGGGTGTTCAGCGTTAAACAAGATAAACGTGGCCCCTGCCCTCATGGAACTTACATTCTATTCAGGGGAGACAAATAAGTAAATGTACAAATAAAAGATGATCCAGCTGGTGGTGATGCCATGGAGAAACTAAAACAAAGTGATACAGTTGTGGCTGAGGGTGGGGGCTCCTCTCATTGGTATGGCCTAGGGAGGCCTCCCTCAAGACATGGCATCTGAACTGAGACCTGAATCATACATACTTTAAAGTGTCAATGTATCTTTTTTGTACTAGATCCTTAGTATTCAGTTAATGAGGATACAAGAATATTAAAATTAAATATGAATGAAACAACCAGAACAGAAATAATGAGAATATTCATGCATTGTGAAGAATGTAACCAATGTCGTGGAACAACTTGTGTACAAACTGTTGAATGGAAACCTAAACTGCCGTGTAAACTATCACCAAAAACACAATAAAATATTATCTTAAAAATTAAAAAAAGAAGAAGCTATTATAGATTCTTGAATGAAGGCGTAATGTGACAAAAGCAGTGTTTTAGACAAAAGCAGTGTTTCAGAAAATTATTCTATCACTGGAAGGTTTGGAAGAGGGTATCTGAGTTTTTCCTGATACATAAATCCTCTCCTGGCACTGGAGCCAGAAAGAGCCTTGGTGGCACAGTGGTTAAAGCACTCAGTGGCTAGTTGAAAGGTCAGCAGTTTGAACTCACCAGCCGTGCTCCGCAGGAGAAAGAGGTGGCAGTCTGCTTCTGTAAAGATTATAGACTTGGAAACTCTATGGGGCAGTTCTCTGTCCTATAGGGTCGCTAAGAGCCAGAACTGACTCAAGGGCAATGGTTTGGTTTGGTTTTTATTGTAGCTAGAGACACTATTATATACATTACCAAGGGCACTTACCTATTTATTTGTTTCTAAACTATTATTCTTTCCTAACTTACATCTTAAGAGCCTTGAGAATATCGAAAACATCATCCATCATCCTCCAGTAGAGAAGAGAAATTATATTAGAAAGAAAAGAAGGATTTCAAAGATAGGAAACTAAATCTCAGAGAAATTAAATGAAGTGTCTGTATATCAAAGAGTTAAATAGCTCAACCTGGTCAAAAATCCAGTTTAGTGATCCTTTCCCTTTAACACAGTGTTGACACATGAAACAAAAAGCAAAACAAAAGATATATATCCAACACGTCCTATTTTGCATTTTAACTTAATATAAAAAATAAAACCACAAATCAGGCCCATTATATACTTCTGCTTCTTGCATGTTAATCCACTGATATTTCTCTCTCCCAATTAGATTGAAAACTTACAAACTTTGATGTAAAGTACCAATATAAATTAGGCGTGATAACTATGGGGCGGGGGAAGGCAGACTTGCTTAGAGACATAAAGTTGTATTTTAACTTGGTAAAGCGGTATTAAGAATCTCTCTTGGGTGCTATTTACATCTTTTTTCTCCCCTGATTACAACCATGCAATATGATTCCATTTGGGATTTCGAGTGAAGCTGGAATGCTGTATTTCCTAAAGAATGAATAGTGTTTAGTTTAAAAAAAAAAAAAAAAAAGGAATGTGATACTTCTGGTCAGAAGTTCTCTTTCTGGAATTCATGATAAATGAAAAGAATTTTGGCAGTTCTCATAATGTCATTCTGCATCTCACAAGCAACGTGCAATTCCTCATGTCACTGTATCTTGGTTATTCACTGAAACAACTGACATTATTACAAAGCAAGCTAGAGAAATAAACAAATGCCTCTTTCAGTTCCTGCCTTGATTCATTATTAGAATTCACCTTTCCTTTCACCTTATGCACAATCCCAAATATTGAATGCCAAATGTTGGTGTCACTGAAAGACAGGACATTAGACAATTTAAACATCAGCAAAATTGAATTCAGCTATCCTTAGTCACTGACTGATGACTCTACCCCTATTTGTACATTTTTAAAGTAATACTTATGTCCTTCCTGGAAGTTCTTTTTGCATTCCAGATTACAATAGGGGCTGGAGTACAACAAAGGAAAAATGCAGAAAGTCAAGTGTCAGGACAAAAGTTAGAAGCAAATACACATATATAGGTAAATCTGGGTCAACTTCCCAATCATCCAGGTAGTAATCTTTATAAATAATTTTAAAGAAATATTATCTAATTTAGCTTAAAGAAACTTAATTCTGGCTTAATATCAAACTTTAAAATGTGAACAAAAAATGTACATTTCTAATATATTTAGGGAAAAGGCATTTATAAGGTGTTTTTTCATTTTAATTCTATAAAACATAATATTTAGTTGCACCATATATCCTGTTTTTCTAATATCATGTGATCACTGGGTAAAAGAGACGCTAACATCAATTTTTATCCCCCATTTTAGGAAAAAAGTTAAATGTATCTGTTTCCCAAAAAAATCAGAGATGATACGTGCACTATAAATCACAAACATTTCTAAACAGTTGTATACCCTCTATTTCTAAATTAACCCGAGTTCATTTAAAAAATGACTCTTATCTTTACTTCTACTGTTGATTACCTGCTGGAGTACAAATAAACAAGAATAACATCTTCCTCCGTTAAAGTCACATCTGCAGGAAAAAGGCTACTAAAAAAAGAACAGCTGCTGTTCCAAGTTAATATCCTGCCAGTTGATATTTTGCAATGCTCAGGGCTGAACAATGTTTTAAAGAAATAGTTTAATATTCTCATATATTTAAATAGAAACTCCTGGCTCCAACAATTAAAGTGATAGCTGTATTATTAACTAATACAATTTACTGAATATGACTTCTACTTTTTCTGAATCCCCAGTTTGTGACATATTTGCTAAAACTCTGTAATAATTTTTTTTCAGTATTCCCTGCTCCACTTCCTTTTCCATCAATTATATTTATTTAACATTTATGATTCTCATGTGTAAATATTAGGATCAACAACAAACTAGAGACAAATTTCATTTAGAAAAATTCAGAAAAAGTGAGAATTTAGATACACGTACAGATAAAAAAGACGGAGGTATAAGCAATGATAACCACAATTCCAGCTGAACTGAACTTAATCTTTCAAATAAACCAAAAGATTAGCTTAAATAAATATCTGTGTAACTTTATGTATGCCGCCGCAAAGTTAAAGGTAGATTTAAAAATTCTTTACCAAATGATGCATTGTTACCCTGTACGCATTGGTGAAAACCATTCATGAGAAAACTCGATGTTTGTTTTTACAAATTTCTTCATTTATCTATTAAAACAGTTCTCTGATTTCAACTCTGGAGGCTGAATTAATAAATTATTGATTGACAAGTAAATTAGAGTTTAACAATATGGAAATAAAAGAACATTTAATCTCCTGGAAATTATTTCCAGGATGTAAAATCACCTATCTAGTAGCTTGCCTTATAATTCCTTATGTTCTTATGCTTATTTAGTGGCTCTCAACCTTGACTATACTATAGAATCACAGGAGAGGCCTTTTAAAATATCAATGCCAGAGCTGTAACCCAAATCACATAAATTAGAATCTCTTAGCAGGTAGGCCTGAGTATCAATATGGTTTAAGCAACTCCCCAGGTGATTCTAATATACCACACCAAGGTAGAGGACTGTTGTTATAATTGTACACCAATTACAATTTACGAAGCACATTCATGTTAATCCCCTAGACAGCCTTGTGAAAATAGGTAGGTCAATTAGATTCACCATTTGACAAGAGTTAAACATGGGCAGAGACCAAAAATGATTTGCCAAAGGTCACTCTGTAGTTGAGCATTACGTTTTATGACACCAAGTACGACAACACCTGTGTCCACCATAATGAGACTCTTTCCATTCCATGTATATCCTCATTATAAATTATTCTTATCTTTTCAAGAATAAACCCTTAAAGATCTCAAAAGAACATAGCTTCATTCTTTTAGATCCTTCTTCTCTTGCATTTCTTTAATAAAGGTTCTACAACACATACAACCTAATAGATTTTGGGTAGATTAATACAGGTCTGAAAATAAAATACATAAATTTAAATTCTAGTAGTCCAAAATGATGATGACTATATGAAATATAATACTAGATTTTGCCATCAATTGCAGGGGTACTTTCCAGCCCAAGTCCATTTACATCAAGTCACTTCCGACTCATAGCGACCCTACAGGACAGGATAGATATGCCCCATAGGGTTTCCAAGGAGTGGCTGGTGGATTCAAACTACCAACCTTTCGGTTAGCAGCTGAGCTCTTAAGCACTGTGCCACCAGGGCTCCAAGGGGTACTGCCCACTAAAGTTTATTCTAAACAATACTTCTGGCATTCAAGCTAAAATAAAGACCACAGAATGATTTTTCTATTAAAACTGACATTTTAAATACAAGCATACATCAAGCAACGTATTACCCTGGACAAATCCGCCGCAAAAGACCTATTTAAAATGTAAAAAAGCAAAGACGTCACATTGAGGACTAGAATGTGCCTCACCCAAGCCATGGTATTTTCAATCACTTCATATACATGCAAAAGCTGGACAATGAACAAGTAAGACCAAAGAATTGATGTCTCTGAATTATGGTGTTGGCGAAGAATATTGAATATACCAAGGACTGAGAGAAGAACAAACAAATCTGTCTTGGAAGAAGTATAGCCAGAATGCTGCGTAGAAGCAAGGATGGCGAGATTTCATCTCACATACTTTAGACATGTTGTCCGGAGGGATTAATCCCTCAAGAAGAACATCCTACTTGGTAAAGGAGAGGGTCCACAAAAAAGATGAAGACCCTCAACAAGATGGGCTGACACAGTGGCTACAACATGGACTCAAACATAGCAACAACTGTGAGGACGACACAGGACCAGGCAGTGTTTCGTTCTGTTGTACGCTCATTCTGTTGTACACAGGGTCACTACAAGTCAAAACTGACTCAACAGCACCTAACAGTAACAACATACTTTGAGGTTAAGAAAACAAGGAGAAAAAGAGCCAACACAAAGTTCCAATAAAATTATGGTGTAAAATATAATCGAATTTGTGTGTCTGATGTCCTCATTTAATATTCTGTACAAAAATGTTAAATTATAATACATTTACCAATTCAACAAACATTTCTTAAACTTCTAGATACTGTAAAGTACACCTGGTATTAGGCTGCAGGGAAAAGACATCTACTAATAGAAACATGTAGGAGGAAGACCCAGTTTGAAAGGTAAAATGAATTTTAGATGGAGTGCATTTGAGGTAAAGACAACATTCAAGTAACAGTATCCAGCTAGAGACAGGAATTGGCACTGAGAAGAGAAGATAATCATGCATAGAGAGGTAATGGCTGAATTAAGACTAGGTAATAGACAAAACTGCCAGGTAAGACTGGTTTGCTTCTTCCATTCCAGACTCAGGCTGCTTCTTTCCTAGAACCCTCCCCTATCTGTCCTTTTTCTGTAAGTACTACCTCTCTCAATCCAATTGTTTTTAAGAAAGGATCTAATATGAATTTGGAAAAGTTTATGATTTCTCCTGGAGACATTTACATATAAAGCCTTAACACTGTTTAGATAAAGAAATATTTTTTCACATAATAAGAAGGAGGGGGGAAAAATCACCTTAAGCTTCAGCTACAAGACAGAAGAGGTAAATAGGGGCTGGTACTCTCACAAGACTAATGGCCGAAGACCAGATGAGTTGTGGAAGGGCATCGCACATGAAGAAAGCTAGAGGTCATTAGAAAGAAAGAAAAGACCAAAATGGATGTCAGAGGAGACTGAAACTTGCTCTTGAACGCAGAGTAGCTAAAGCGAAAGGAAGAAAAAATGATGAAGTAAAAGAACTGAACAGAATATTTCAAAGGATAGCTCAAGAAGACAAAGTAAAGTATTATACTGAAATGTGCAAAGACATGGAGTTAGAAACCCAAAAGGGTGGAACACACTTGGCATTTCTCAAGCAGAAAGAACTGAAGAAAAAAATCCAAGCCTTGAGTTGCAATATTGAAGGACTCTACAGGGAAAATATCTAGTGACACAGGAAGCATCAAAAGAAGATGAAAGGAATACACAGAGTCACTATACCAAAAAGAATTGGTTGACCTTCAGCCATTTCAGAAGGTAGCATATGATCAAGAACCGATGGTACTGAAGTAAGAAGTCCAAGCTACACGGAAGACACTGGCGGAAAATAAGGCTCCAGGAATTGAAAGAATACCAATTCAGATGTTTCAATAAATGGATGCAGCACTGCAAGTTCTTACTTGTCTATGCCAAGAAATTTGGAAAACAGCTATCTGGCCAACCAAATGGAAGAGATTCATATTTATGCCTATTCCAAAGAAAGACGATCCAAAAGAATGCGGAAACTATCAAACATTATCATTAATATCACACGCAAGTAAAATTTTGCTGAAGATCATTCAAAAACAGTTGCAGTAGTACATCGACAGAGAGCTGACAAAAATTCAAGCAGGATTCAGAAGAGGATGTGGAATAGACGATATCATTGCTGACGACAGATGGATCTTGGCTGAAAGCAAAGAATACCAGAAATACGTTTACCTGTGTTTTATTGACTACGCAAAGTCATTCGACTGTGTGGATCATAACAAGTTACGGACATTTCAAAGAACAGGAATTCCAGAACACTTAATTGTGCTCATGAGGAATCTGTACATAGATTAAGAGGCAGTCATTTGAAAAGAATAAGGGGATACTGCATGGTTTAAAGTCAGGAGAGGTATGCGTCAGGATTGTACCCTTTAACCATACTTATTCAATCTGTATGCTGAACAAACAATCCGAGAAGCTGGACTATTTGAAAAGAACATGGCATCAGGATTGGAGGAAGACTCATTAACAACCTGTGATATGCAGATGACACAACCTTGCTTGCTGAAAGTCGACTTGAAGCACTTACTGAT
>NW_004443942.1:2211373-2262867 GCF_000243295.1 Trichechus manatus latirostris
CAAAAATCCTCACAACTGGACCAACAAGCAACACCATGATAAACGAAGAAAAACATTGAAGTTGTCAAGGATTTCATTTTACTTGGATCCACAATCAACACCCATGGAAGCAGCAGTCAAGAAATCAAACAACATATTGCTTTGGGCAAATTTACTGCGTAAGATCTCTTTAAAGTGTTAAAAGCTAAGGTGCGCCTGACCCAAGTCATGGTATTTTCCACCGTCTCAAATGTACACTTTTGGATGAAGAATAAGGAACACTGAAGAAGAACTGATGCCTTTGGATCATGGTGTTGGCAAAGAATACTGAATATACCATGGACTGCCAGAAGAACGAACAAATCTCTCTTGAAGAAGTACAGCCAGAAAGCTCCTTAAAAGTGAGGACGGTAAGACTTCATCTCACATACTTCAGACATGTTATCAGGAGGGATCAGTCCCTGGAGAAGGACATCATGCTTGGTAATGAAAAGGGTCAATGGAAAAGAGTAATACCCTCAACGAGATGGACAGACACAGCAGCTACAACATTGGGCTCAAACATAGCAACAATTGTGAGGATGGCACAGAAGCAAGCAGTATTTTGTTCTGTTGTACATAGGGTCGCTATGAGTTGCAACCAACTCAGCAGCACCTAACAACAAATGCATTCACACCTAGGATGAAAATGGAGACATGGAAGTCTCAATAAACACAGTAGTGCAGGTCAGACCTTCAAACCTACACACTTGCATATTTTTGCAGGCATCATTTATTACAACATATGATGAACTCGATACTCATACTAAGTAGCCTTAGTCATCTAAGGAAGGTTATGTTACTTTAGCACACTCTTAGAAATGTACATAGCTCCTAAGGAATATACTTTTGCGGTTACACACACACACACACACACACACACACACACACACGCACACACACACCTTGCCTACACCTTTTTTTCTGCTTTCTGCCAAAAGCTAGTCAAACCTTGACTCCTTCATGAGTCACCACATAAGCAGCTCATTCTATCTGGCTTTATTCCTTCCTGCCTAGTCTTACCACTCCAACTACCTGACTCAACTTTAGCAAACCCTCCCTACTTTCCCCACTGGCAGTGAAGAATGAATCAGGGTTAGAGTGTCATAATGTAGTATAAAACTGAATCCGCGCATGTTTATCTTAAAAGAGACAGCACGGAAGGGAGGGTATGGAGGAAAAGAGATGGGAGTATGAAGAGAGACATGTGGTCCAGCTTACCAATATTTGCAATTTATTTGAGTAAAAATACTCATTCCTCCTCTCTTAATTTATTTATGGCAGATATTGTCAGGATATTACGTACTATTATTACTTTAATATCAGTAGGGATAACTGAAGGGTTTCTCTGTTATGTGGGTAGTTTAATAAAACCCCACAAAAGAAAATCTTCTAAGAAAATGTGATATATAAGTTTTTGTATTTATATTTTTTAAATTCTATTTTAAAAAAATATTGACACTTATAATTCTAAAATGGTGAGATTAGCATGTAAAAAATTACAAGAATTAAAATCACTTCTCCTCATTTAAAAAAAAAAGATATAACTTTTCCTCACTCCACTTAAGTAAACAAATGTTAACAGTGTAGTGCACACCCTTTGCAAACTTCTCTTATATTGTTCAGGCCTAGGTATAAATATATACATGTAATCGTTTTTTAAATAACATTATATCCACCTACATCTTGCTCTTCTCACTTTACAGTAGCATGGAGAGCATTCCAGACAAATCCACCTCATTCGTTTCCATAGCTAACTATGGTGTATCTCCGTAAACCCAAAACTATTTAGAAGGTTTTAATTATTTTGCTGTTACAAGAAACACCAAGAACATCTTTGTTGTAACTAAGAATCTCACCATTAATGTGTGACTATGCCTGCATAGTCATCAACACTTAAGTTTTAGACCTTTTCTAGTTTGGCCAATCTGATAGCCAAAATCTTCATTCATTGTTGTTTTAATCTGCATTTTAAAAATTATAACTGAGGTTGGAGGCAGCTTTTCATAGTTATAGTAACATGTATTTCTTCTTTAGTGAATGGACAGTTTTTATTCTTTAACCATTTTTCTATTTGGTTTATTATTAATTTCTAGGTGCTCTTTGAGAACATCAACCTTTTTTGTCTTTTAACTTGGGTTTACAATGTCTACTACAATACACTAGTTTGAAGAAAATTTGGAAATGAAAAGTATAAGCACATCCTTTCACACACTACAGGGAAAGGCAGCACAACTGGACTAAACAAAGCTAAGAAGTATCCTGAATATAGCCAAACACTTCGAGGGACAGAGTAGCAGGGGCGGAGGTCTGGGGACCATGCTTTCAGGGCACATCTAGGTTAACTGACATAACAAAGTTTATTAAGAAAATGTTCTGCATCCTACTTTGGTGAGTGGCGTCTAGGGTCTTAAAAGCTAGCAAGAGGCCATCTAAAATGCATCAATTGGTCCCAATCCACCTGGAGTAAAGGAGAATGAAGAACACCAAAGTCACAAGGAAAGCATTAGTCCAAGAGATAGAAAGGGCCACATAAACCAGAGACTCCAACAGCATGAGACCAGGAGAACTAGATGGAGCCTGGCTACCACCAATGACCACCCTGACAGGGAACACAACAGAGAGTACCTGTTGGAGCAGGAGAAAAGTGGGGTGCAGAATTCAAATTCTAGTGAAAAGACCAGAATTAATGGTCTGATTGAGACTGCTGGAACCCCAGAAAGCATGGCCCCTGGACTCTGTGTCAGTCCAGAACTAAAACCATTCCCGAGGCCAACTCTTCAATCAGAGATTACACTGGATTATGGGACATAAATGATACTTGTAAAGAGCGTGCTTCTTAGCTCAAGTAGATACGTGAGACTAAATGGGCAGCTCCTGTCCGGAGGTGAGATGAGAATGCAGAGAGGGTCAGGAGCTACTTGAATGGACACAGAAAATCAGGGGTGGAAAGGAGGAATGTGCTGTTACAGTATAGGGAGAGCAATCAGGGTCACATAACAACGTATGCATAAATTTTTGTAAGAGAGATTAACATGAATTGTGAACTTTTACTTAAAGTACAACAATAAAATAAAATTTAAAAAAAGTATAACACAGCCTTTTAATGTAATATTGGAGAACAGTTTAACAAGTCCACTAAAAAAAAAAAAAAAGAATGTAAAGGTTCCCAGTAAAGAAACTCATTAAGAAGAGGATACTCGTTGCCGTCGAGCCGATTCCGACTCATAGCGACCCTACAAGACAGAGTGGAACTGCCCCACAGAGTTTCCAAGGAACACCTGGTGGATTGGAACTGCCAACCTTTTGGTTGGCAGCTATAGCACTTAACCACTGTGCCACCAGGGTTTCCCAAGTCCACCAAAAGATTACTTAATTCTGTAGGAGAACATATCTTTGCTTGACTTTGCTATTTACTATTTGATTGGAGACCAGACACTATGACATTTCATGTAACTTATAGACTTCTATCCTGGAGAAATAAACTCAAAGGATTATTCATTACAGTGAAACATGCTTATATTTCTAGAATAAAACCTATGTAGTCACAGAATGGAAACCCTGGTGGTGTAATGGTTAAGAGCTACAGCTGCTAATCAAAAGGTTGGCAGTTTGAATACACCAGGAGCTCCTTGGAAACTCTATGGGGCAGTTCTACTCTGTCTTATAGGGTCGCTATGAGTTGGAATCGACTCGATGGCAATGGGTTTGGTCTTTGTTTTTGTTTGTTTTTTTTAAGTCACAGAATATTACCTTCTCAACACACTACTAGATTCAAGTTGCTAATACTTTGTTTAGGATTTCTGCATCTATATTTTCTCTTTTGTGCTATCTTCATTAGGTTTTCGGTATTTCTTCAGTTTTTCTGCTAATGTTCTTTTTCTGTTTGAGGATAATACATTGAATTTAGTGTAATAACTCCTCAGTTTCCTCCAATCCATGACAGTTTCTCAGTTATTTGTTCTGTTTTTTCGTTTCCACAAACTTTATCATTTTAAAAAGTACTGACCACGTATTTTGGGTTTTTCTGATGTATTCTCATGACTAGACTGGGGTTATGGGTGTGGGGGAAGAGTACCACAGAAGAGAGGTGTCCTTCTCATCACATCAGGGAGTACTGATATGACTTATTATTGGTAATGTTACTGGTAATGTTAACCTTGATCACTTGGTTAACAACTTTTTTCACTTCATAAATTCTTAGTTACCTAGTTGCCATAACAAACACTACTAGAAGTGAGTGGCTTTAAAGAACAGAAATGTATTGTCTTACAGTTTTGGAGACTAGAAATCCAAATCAGGGCATCAGCTCTACGGGAGGGTCCCTCCTTATCAACAGCCCCAGGAGTTCCTTGGCTTTCCCTGGCATCTTCCCAGTGTGTGTCTCTGTGTATATTTTGCTCTTTTCATAAGACACCACTTAGAAGTGGTTAGATGTAGGACCCACCCTACTGTGGTATGACCTCATTAGCATAAGAAAACCTTTAGCTCCACACATGATCATATTTACAGGTACACATATCTTTTGGGGGAAACAATTCAATCCACAACACATTGTTATCAGTCTGTTCAGGTTTTGTACCTCTTCTAGAGTTTCATTGTGATTTATAATTTATATTTTGTTAAAAAAATCATCTGTCTCATCTAGATTTAGCAAACTGTATTGGCTTAAAACAGTATAAAACATTTTACTCATTATTTTTATGTCCTCTAAATCTGTGATTATACTGCCTTTCTCAATCCTAATATATTTTAATGTCTTCCTTCTTTTTTTTCACATAGCTTGCTTGAGGCTTACCAATTTTATTCATCTTTATTTTGAGTTTTATTATCAACTATATTTTTGTTTCTCTAATTCACTGTCAACTTTTAGGTCCATTATTTACCAAAGAGGAAGTACTATATTTTTACGCAAACAACGCGCACCTTCTAAGTTTGTCTGCCAACCACTCCATGCCCACACGAAGTAGTTTCATAAGTGTGTCATGCTGAATTTTTTTTTTTACAGCAACATGTTAAAAAAAAAAAAAACTGGGGTAGTGTGCTTAGGAAAATACCTCACAAGGGGAGGAAGTGGTTGGTAAACAAACGTAGAAGGTGCGCATTATTTGTGTAAATGTAGGGTACTTGGATCTTGACAGATGGCCAGGGTTTTGACAGATCAAGAAGTGAAGAAGATGACAAAGAGAATAAGGCAAATGAGTAAAGCAACAGAGGATTAAAAAATATGGAACATGTAATCTGGCCTAGCTACAATATATAACACATGTGGAGTGGGAAAGCAAAAATGATGTAAGCAACATTGCACAGGTGGGAATACAATATTATATTCAATATACAGATCCCTACTACCAGGAATTGAAGGCCATTCATAACTAGTTTGAAATGTTTATCATTTATTATCTCCCACCATATCTGACAAAGTGTCTGTCTCTCAAAAAATATATAATGAATGAATGGGCAAACCACCTCCCCTGTCAGATTAGTCTTGTCCTCACAATCTTCTGAACAAGCCTTGCTAATTCACCCAGATGCTTGCCCCTTATTTCTCATGCTGTTTTCTCTCTGAATATGCCTCCTCCACTGCCTCTGCACTCGGTCTCTCCATTTAAATCTTATCCATCCTCAAACGATCAGTTCTCCTTCATGAAGTTTTTCCCATAACTGCACGTCACAGTTCTATCTCTACTTTCTGTCCAAACATCCTTTTGTGCCAAAGTATGTCACCTGACTATAATCAATTTAAGCATCTTATTTATTAACATAATCTAGCAGTTGAAAATACAGTCTTCATCTACTAGAAAAAGATTGAAAACACCTTATGAGATAGGGATTTATATCATGTTCCTTTTATATCCCAACATGGCCTAGCACAGTGTAAATAATAGAAAACAGAATAGAAAAATATTTAGGAGTTCAAGCTTTGCTGTCACTAACTCAAAAACCAGTTCTACCACTTAATAGCTTGTATGATGCCAGTTAAGTTAATCTTGCTAAGCCTCAGTTTTCTCATTTGTAAAGCTGAAAGAATAAAAGTATCTATACTTTATAACATTATGTGAGAATTAAATAAAATAATGAATGTGAAAAGAACACTGTTGTTGTTTTTAGCTGACATTGAGTCGGTCCCCATGTATATATAACAGGACAGGACCAATGTGATACATAGGCTTTTCACTGGCTGATTTTTCTAAAGTAGATCACCAAGCCTTTCTTCCTAGAACATCTTAGTCTGGAAGCTCCAGTGAAATCTGCCTAGCATCATAAAATTAGCACTCAATAAAGGCTAGCTTTGTTATTACTATTACAAAGTTCCTGACGTTATTTGGTATAACTGGTGTTCAGCAAGTTTCAAATAAATTAAATTACAAATGAAATTTTAGAACTATGGTAATTTTACAGCACATTGATTTCAAACTTTAGAAAATAACATGAGAAACATACTTGTTTGTTTGCTACTCCATTATCTTCCTAACTAGACTAGCTACATATGATCAGGGATTATCTTTATTTAAAGTAATATCATATAGAGAGAGCACCTAGCACCAATCATGGGAGAAACACACTGTGTACAAATTGGGCATCCAAATAATTGCTGAATAAATTAATGAAATAGCTAATATTTTATAAAGTACAAAGAGTTTACACAGATGCTTACATCACTAACAGCCCCTTCACCCTTCCCCTGCCTCCCCCCAAAAAAACCTCAGTCAAGGGAAAATAAAAATGCTTAATTTCCTATTACCAAATACAGATGTAAATTTGCAACTATGAATAAAAGAATAGGACACAAATAATGGCTGCAGTATCATGTTCTGCATTCAGAAGAAGTTTATTATAGCATTTCCTGGTACCCAGGAAAAGACCAGAAAGCTAGGTTATTATAAGTCACAAAGTACACTATAGCCCCTAAGTGCAGACGGTGCTCTTGACAGGGATATTTACAGAAACAACAAACTTGAAGAAGGTGGCAATAGACAACCTCTTTCAGTTTCAAACACTTCTTTTTGGGCTTGCCAGTTCCTTCTCTCTCTCTCTCTCTCTCTCTCTCTCTCTGTGTGTGCATGGGATTTCAAATAACTAATGATTCTGAAACAAGAAAGGTATCTAGTTCCCTTAGCTGATGCACCAAGTATACTAATCTGGAAGAAATCTATAAATTATTTCTTTCAAAAAAATATTAAAATTTTATCATTAAACCAAATCATCAAAATTGCAGCTTTACATCAAACTTCTAATGAGGCGCTGCTGCTTGATAAAATACTAGACATCCTTCTTGTTCTAAGATAAGTATCATAGTTTCATAGCTCTTCTCACAAACACCAGTAAGTTTTGGGCTAGAAATCCCATCATACAGAAAATCAAGTACCTATCCAGTTCTTCTTCATCAGATAGCTGATATGCTATCTCAAAAATAACCTTAAAAACAGTCACCAACAACCTTATACAAGGCTTGCATTCAACAAGAAACCAGGCCATATCCCCTGAAGTCTTCTTAAAACCAAACTATAGTGTAGCTTAACTATTAAAAAAAAAGTCTGCCTTGAGCATTATACTCTTTTATATGGGATCAAACTGACAACAGCCAACTCACAAGATTAGATAGGAACTGTAGAAGGAAGTGAGTTTACATTAATGGGGGAGGAGCAACTAAGATAAGGAAGGTGAGAATGGTTTCACAACTCGAGAATGTAATCAGTCACTGAATTGTACATGTAGAAACTGTTGAACTGGTGTATGTTTGGCTACGCATATTCTCAAAAACAACAAAATAAATTAAAAAAAAAAAAAAAAGAACATGCCATAAAATTCCAGACCCTGAAAGTGCTCAAATTTGATTCCTTGAAGCAACTGATGTAACATACAAGTTAGGAAGAATAGAAGAGGAAATAATCCATCCTTTTTAATCTCTTAAATTTTAAGATTTACAACTCAGCATCATTGCTTAGAAACATCACTTGCCCCTTACTCAAAATTTCTGCCTATTTTTTCTTTGTTGCTAATACTGAAATTCTGATGTGGAAGCAAATACTGAAGTCATCTTCATTAGCAGAAGAGTAACCTAAGTCACAGGTATGAACTACACTGTTTCTGAGCATTTTAGACATTTCTCATAGCAAAAAGCTTGGATCAGAATAGTCAATTTTATAACCTAAAATACTGTACAAGGCTTTTAATTTCTTATCAAGCATCTGCCATTTAGATGTAAATTACTTTCTTACCTTCTATAGAGATTTTGAAATACAGTTTAGCTTTGTATTTTTCAATATTTAAGAGGACTATGTTGTCAAGGGAGCCCTGGTGGTGCAGTGGTTAATAGCTTGGCTGCTAATCAAAAAGTTGATAGTTCGAATTCACCAGCCACTCCTTGGAAACCCTATGGGGCAGTTCGACTCTGTCCTACAGGGTCGCAATGAGTCACAATGGACTCGATGGTAACTCGATGTTGTCAAGTTCTCTTGCAATGCCAAAGGAGAACAAAGCCTGACACTGCAACTAATCTAAAAATAAGTCATAGAAGAAAAACTCTTACATCAAAAAAAATTACAATTTCTAAGAATAGCAACCTTGCTTTTCAAGACTAGTTATTTTGGGTCAAAACATTTTTCCTGCAATCTGCCTGAATTCTGTGTCCCTGGTGGCATGGTGGTTAAGAGCTTGGCTGCTAACCAAAAGGTTGGCAGTTTGAATCCACCAGTCACTCCTTAGAAACCCTATGTAGCATTTCTACTGCTTCCTATAGGGTCACTGTGAGTTGGAATCGACTCGATGGCAACTGGTATACCAGTACCTGAATTCCAAAAGTCATATTATGCTATTTCTCAAAGAAAAAAGCTTCTTGTATAACTGGCATGAAATCACTGTTCACTACAGATGACTTCTTCTGATATGTGAATATCATAAATGACAGAATAAAATGCTATAAAACCATTGACTACTTGGCCTTAATGTTATATATATCTCTACATAAAGCACTAAAAATTGTCATGGCTACGTGCATACATTCAAGCCTTTCCTACCATACTCACACTTTGCATGTTCAGTATGACTACTTAATGTACTAGAAGAAAGTACATGTGTGACAAATGTTTTCTGAGTGAACACGTGTAAGTATAAATGAACTTTAGACACATTTCAGGGAAGTTAGGATGATGTAAAACGAGAAACAGTTAAATTGCCATTCCATAGTCATATAGAAAACGAACACAGTCATTTTCTGTATGTTCTTCTATGCTTAAAAAATATTTATGGTCTCAAGGCAGGGCCCACATGGTACTATAGACAGAAGTATCATTCCGTCCCTCTGCAGCAAAGACCCAAAAAACAAAGTAAAACACATACAAATGTTAATCATGGAACACAAAGCACCAAATGAAAGAATAAAGGACTCAATCAAGCACCAAATGGACAAAGATAAAATAAAACTAAAAAATTTACAGCAGGGAACCAGAGACGTCAATCTGTAAATGACAAAAATGTCAGAATAAAAGAGGCAATAAACTTTCAAATGGAGAGAAAGTCAAGGCATTATCAAGCCATAAAAGACTGATTTAAACTTAGGAAGATAAGGGTAAATTTCAGAGTAACCACAACGAAAGTTAACAAATCTACTCATCAAAATAAAGAAGAAAAACATAAAGTCTCAGTAAACATAAAATCTACAAAAATGAAAGAAACAAAAAAAAAATACACAAAACAAAAGGAATTCCGCACAGAAGAGTGAGAGGAACAAAGAAAACGTCACCACCACAAAAACAAGCCCTACAAAATGACACCAATAAACTCACACCTACCAATAATCACACTTAATGTAAATGGCTTAAATACACCCATAACACAACAGAAAGTGACAGAATGGATTAAAAAAACAGGAGCCATCAATATGCTGTCTACAAGAGACACACCTTAAAAACAAAGACATCAATTTATCAAAAATCAAAGGATGAAAAAAATATATCAAGCAAACAGCTACCACAAAAGAGCAGGAGTGGCAATACTAATTTCACATAAAATAACCATAAAAGACAAAGAAGGCATTATATAATAATTAAAGGGACAATCCACCATGAAGAGGTAACCATAATAAATATCTACACACCCAATAACAGGGCTCTAAATTACATAAAACAAACTCTAACAGCACTGAAAAGAGAAATTGACAGCTCCACAGTAACAGTAGGAGACTTCAACACACCACTCTTGGTAAACGACAGAACCTCTAGAAAGAAACTCAACAAAGATACAGAAGATCTAAAGGCCACAATCAACCAACTTGATCTCATAGACATATGTACGTAAAACACTCCACCCAACAGCAGCAAAGTACACATTCTTTTCCAATGCACACAGAACGTTCTCCATAACAGTCCACATCTTAGGCCACAAAGCAACCCTCAACAAAATCCACAACACTGAGATAATGCAAAGTATCTTCTCTGATCAAAACTTCATCGAAGCAGAAATTAATAACAGGAAGAGCAAGGAAAAAAATCAATAATATGGAAACTGAATAACACCCCACTTAAAAACCACCGGGTAATAGAAGAAATCAAAGATTGAATAAAAAAATTTCTAGAATCAAACGAGAATGAAAATACACCAAAACAAAACCTTCAGGACGCAACAAAGGCAGGGCTCAGAGGTCAATTTATAGCAATAGATGCACACATCAAAAAAGAAGAAAGCAACAAAATCAAAACATTAACTACACAACTTGAACAAATAGAAAGAGAAAAGCCAAAGAAACCCACAGTCACCAAAAGAAAGGAAATAACAAAAATCAGAGCAGAAATAAATGAAATAGAGAATAGAAAAACAATAGAAAGAATCAACAAGACCAAAAGTTAGTTCTTTGAAAGGAGCAACAAAATTGACAAACCTTTGGCCAAAGTGACAAAAGAAAAACAGGGGATGATGCAAATAACCCAAATAAGAAATGAAATGGGGGACATTACAACAGACCCAACTGAAACTAAAAGGATCATAACAGAGTACTATGAAAAACTATACTACAACACATTTGAAAACCTCGAGGAAATGGACAAATTTCTAGAAACACACTACCTACCTAAACTAACACAAACAGAAGTTGAAAATCTGTACAGACCCATAGCAAGAGATTGAAAATGTAATTAAAAACAAAAAAACCTCCCAACTAAAAAAAAAGCCCCGGCCCAGATGGCTTTACTGCAGAATTCTACCAAACATTCAGAGAAGAGCTTAAACCAGTACTACTCACCCTATTTCAGAACACAGAAAAGGGCACTGCCAAATTCATTCTATAAAGCCAGCATAACCCTGATACCAAAACCAGGCAAAGATACCACAAAAAAAGAAAATTACAAACCAATATCTCTCATGAATATAGATGCAAAATTCTCAACAAAATTGTAGCCAATAGAATTCAGCATCATATCAAAAAAATAATACACCATGACCAAAGGGGATTCATACCAGCTATGCAAGGATGGTTCAATATTAGAAAATCAACCAACATAATCCACCACATAAATAAAAGGAAAGAAAAGAATCACATGATGATCTCAATTGACACAGAAAACACATTTGACAAGGTCCAACACCCATTCCTGATAAAAACTCTCAATAAAATAGGAATAGAAGGGAAATTTCTCAACATAATAAAGGGCATCTATGCAAAACAGTCAACATCACTGTTAATGGAGAGAGGCTGAAAACATTCCCCTTGAGAACAGGAACAAGACAAGGATGCCCTTTATCACCACTCCTATTTAACATTGTGCTCAAGTACTAGCTAGAGCAACAAGGAAAGAAAAAGAAATAAAGGTCATCCAAATTGGTAAGGAAGAAGTAAAACTGTCCCTATTTGCGGATGATATGATACTACACATAGAAAACCCAAAAGACTCATCTGATCTTTCAACAAAGACCCAAAGTCCATCAAATAGGGAAAAGACAGTCTTTTTTAACAAATGGTGCTGGCAAAATTGGACATCCATCTGCAAAAAAATGAAACAGGATCCATACCTCAAACCATACACAAAAACTAACTCAAAATGGATCAAAGACCTAAATATAAAACCAAAAACTATAAAGATCATAGAAGAAAAAAATACAGTCAAGGCTAGAGGCTCTAATACACACCACTAACAGGATACAAACATTAACTACCAATACACAAACATCAGAAGATAAACTAAATAACTGGGATCTATTAAAAATTAAACACTTATGCTCATCAAAAGACTTCACCAAAAGAGTAAAAAGAGAACCTACAAACTGGGGGAAAAAAATTGGCTATCACAAATCCAACAAAGGTCTAATCTCTGAAATCTACAGGAAAATCCAACACCTCTACAACAAAAAGACAAATAATCCAATTAAAAAGTGGGCAAAGGATATGAACAGGCACTTCGCCAAGAAGACACTCAAGCAGCTAACAGACAGATGAAGAAATGCTCACAATCACAAGCCATTAGAAAAAATGCAAAACAAAACCACATTGAGATACCATTTCACACCAACAAGACTGGCACTAATCTAAAAACACAAAATAATAAATGCTGGAGAGGTTGTGGAGAGATTGAAACACTGCTCGTGGAAATGTAAAATGGTACAACCACTTTGGAAATCAATTTGGCGCTTCCTTAAAAAGCTAGAAACAGAAATACCATACGACCTGACAATCCCACTCCTAGGAATATATCCTAGAGAAATGAGAGCCGTCACATGAATAGACATATGCACATTCATGTTCACTGCAACACTGTTCACAATAGCAAAAAGATGGAAACAACCTAGGAGCCCATCAACAGACGAATGGATAAACAAATTGTGGTACATACCCACAATGGAATACTACGCAACGATAAAGAACAAAGATGACTCCGTGAAACATCTCACAACATGGATGAACCTGGAGAGCATTATTCTGAGTAAAATTAGTCGGTCACAAAAGGACAAATATTGTTTGAGACCACTATTATAAGAACTCAAGAAAAGGTTTAAACACAGAAAAAAGCATTCTTTGATGGTTACGAGGGTGGGGAGGGAGAGAGGGGAATTCACTAACTAGATAGTAGACAAGGAGCAACTTAAGTGAAGGGAAGGACAATACATAATACAGGGGAAGTCAGCACAACTGGACTAAATCAAAAGCTAAGAAGTTTCCTGTACACATCCAAACACTTTGAGGGACAGAGGGGCTGGGGCCTGGGGACCATAGTTTTGGGGGACATCTAGGTCAACGGGTATAACAAAGATTATTAAGAAAATATTCTGCATCCCACTTTGGTGAGTGGCACCTGGGGTCTTAAAAGCTTGCGAACAGCCATCTAAGATGTATCAATTCCCACTTGGAGCAAAGGAGAATGAAGAAAACCAAAGACACAAGGAAAATATTGGCCCAAGAGACTAAAGGACCACATAAACCAGAGACTCCACCAGCCTGAGACCAGAAGAACTAGATGGTGCCCACCTACCACCAATGACCGCCCTGACAGGGAACACAACAGAGAGTCCCAGATGGAGCCAGAGAAAAGCGTGGAGCAGAATTCAAACTCACATAAAAGGACTAGACTTAATGGTCTGACAGAGACTGGAGGAAACCCCGAAACTATGTCCCCCGGACGCTCTGTTAACCCAGGACTGAAAACATTCCTGAGGCCCACTCTTCAGACAAAGGTTAGACAGGACTACAAAACAAAAAATAATACTCGTGAGGAGTGTGCTTCTTAGCTCAATCAGATACACGAGACCAAATGGGTGGCTCCTGTCCAGAGGCAGGATGAGAAGGCAGGAAGGGTCAGGAATTGGTTGAATGGACACAGAGAACCCGGGATGGAAAGGGGGAGTGTGCTGTCACATTGTGGGGATTGCAACTAATGTCACAAAATAATATGTGTATAAATTTTTATATGAGAAATTAACTTGAGCTGTAAACTTTCACCTAAAGCACAAAAAAAATCAAACGACACATTGCATTAGGCAAATCTGCTGCAAAAGACCTCGTTAAAGTGTTAAAAAGCAAAGATATTATTTTGAGGATTAAGGTTGGCCTGACTCAAGCCATGGTATTTTCAGTCTCCTCATATGCATGAGAAAGTGGGACAATGAATAAGGAACACAGAAGAAGAATTGATGCCTTAGAACTATGGTGTTGGTGAAGAATATTGAATATACCATGGACTGCCAAAAGAACGAACAGATCTGTCTTGGAAGAAGTACAACCAGAATGCTCCTTAGGAGCAAGGACGGTGAGACTACGTCTCACATACTTTAAACATGTTATCAGAAGGGATCAGTCCCTGGAGAAGGACACCATGCTTAGTAGAGGGTCGGTGAAAGAGGAAGATCTTCAACAAGATGGATTGACACGGCGGCTGCAACACAGGGCTCAAAAATAGCAAAGATTGTGAGGATGGTGCAGGACCTGGCAGCGTTTGGTTCTGTTGTACAGAAGGTTGCTATGAGTCGGAACCAACTCCACAGGACAACAACAACTAGAAGTCTTAATTTACAGTATTAATTCTGGCGTAACCATATGGACTTAATTATACTCTAAAACAAACTTTTTAAAAAACATTCTTTATGAAAGACAGAGCAGCAATACTGACTAAAGCTTATGACAGAAAACTCTTAGTGTCTTTTCAGGAACAGAACACCATTTTCATTCCCTGACCAAATATCCAAATAGAAGGAATTCAATAGATTAAGATCAGTTATTTCTGGAGAGTGGAATTACTGATTATTTTCACTTTCAACTTTATATATTCCCTTATAGTTTGAACTTTATACAAAAATATGCAGTATTAAAAAATGTATTTTCAATTTAATGAAAAAGATAGAAATAAATGATGAAAATATAAATAACAAAAATTTAATATCTAATGAAAATTCATACAAATTTACAAGATCAAAAATACAGATAAATAGGCAAAGGAAACGAATAGATGATTCACAGAAAGAACTACAGTGAGAAAGCTGGAAAGACTTTTAATCTAAAAAGATTCAAGGATATCATTCACATTTTATAATGAGAATTTCTAATACAGGAACCATGGTGAAATTTGTGTAATAAACTCAAATAACACTTTTATTAATGGCAACCATTTAGAACTTTCAACTATGTAGACAGCTCTAGGCCCTTTACACAGCATTTATTGGTTCATGTAATCCTAATCACAATTCCCCGAATAAGAATATGATCCCTGTTTAATAGATGAGAAACACTGAAAGTTAAACATGTTACTTAACTCAAATAAGTTATATCACGTAGCTAGAAAGTTACAAACCTATCTGATGCCAAAATCTATGCGCTTTCCTCCATTACAACTCAACTTCTTTGAAGATAAATGCAAATTGTTGTCACTTTGGGATAATTTTTATTTTTTAAAAATTAACATTTTTATAAAATAATTTCTAAAATTGAAAAATATTACTACCTCTTTGCCACATACAGATTTTTAAAAAAATTAAATTATCATATCATACATGCTATTTTATAATCTGCCTTCTCACTCAAATATATTATGACTATCTTTCCAAAATATTTATCTATAGCACCCTTAATGGTTGTTTAGTATTCCATTGTATACCAATATCATAATTTTTTATTATTTTTAATTTTTTGTTTAATTCAGATTTTTTTATTAAAATATTTTTTAACTAATGTCCATCATTAAATATCTTTATTTATTTGCGTATGTATGTATGTAGGTCTGTATGTGTGTGTGCTATGAGTAAACACCAAAAAAATTTTTTTAAATATTAAAGTTAGAATAAGAATATCTAATTAACAATACACTCTCAAAATCTAAAATTATTGAGTAATTCAATTAACCTCTCTGAGAATGGCAATAATATCTCTCCTATCTGATTAACATGGGAGTTTAGAGCAGTCATTTCCAACATGCATTGCTTGTACCCCATTAGGACAAGAGAAGAAATTTCATTTGCATTTTTATCTAACCCTGTTTAATATCTATTTTTTTATTTTATAATATATACTGTATATTAGTATAGCACCAAAAACCAAACCCACTGCCATCAAGTTGATTCCGACTCATAGCAACCCTATAGCACAACATATGTATATAAAGAAATTACATACTTTGGAGATACGTCTCAAATATTTTACTGATAAGAGTATTCAAACAAAAACATTTAGAAATCATTGGTTTAAAGAAAGGGTAGGCAATCTACAACCCACAGGCCAAATACAGTCCACCACCTGTTTTTGTAGTTTTATTGGAACAAAGCCACATTCGTTTACATATTTTCAATAGCTGCTTTTGTGCTACAACAGCTAAACTGAGTAGTTGACACAGAGACCATATGGCCCACAAAGTCTACAATATTTACTATCTGGTCCTTCACAGAAAAAAAGTTTGACAACCTGTGGTTTAGAGGAGCACATAAAATAACTTCTGGTGAATGTACTGCGCAAACAGTAAAACAACAACATACAGGGCACATGGCTACAAAATGCTGGCCAAGCTTATAACCTCGCCTCTAAAGCATTCTCTTCCACGACTTTATCATGTGACCCCCACTACTCCAGCCACTACTTACTGGGTTCTCAATAAAAAGGCAGCCATTCTGTAGGTGACCAGTGGACTAAGAAGTAGTATGAAAAGTAAAGTCGGCTCAGCAGGGACAACAGTGGCAAATTAGACCAGATGCTCTCTCCTGGAGAGTTTAAACCCGACACTAGAAATGTGAAGCACCTTGCAGCAGCAGGTATAAGCCATCCTAGCAGAAGCTAATATGGAGAGTAGAGAGAAGCTGGTTGGTAGTAATATATAACCAGTAGCAGTAAAACTTTAGTATCAGTACTAGGAGTCCTAATACATGGCATAAGCACAATACAAACCATGACAAACAATGCATAAACTAAATAACTGGGAGCTCTTAAAAACTGAATACTTATGCTCATCAAAAGATTGTACCTAAAGAGTAAAAAGAGAACCTACCGATTGGGAAATAATTTTTGGCCACAACATATCTGACAAGGGTCTAATCTCTAAAATCTAGAGAATACTTCAACACCTCAACAACAAAAAGACAAATAATCCAATTTAAAAATGGACATGAACATACACTTCACCAAAGAAGGCATTCAGGTAGCTAACAGACACACGAGGACATTCTTGTAATCATCAGCCATTAGAGAAATGCAAATCAAAACTACAATGAGATACCATCTCACCCCAACATCACTGGCACTAATCAAAAAAACAGAAAATGACAAACGTTGGAGAGGTGCGGGGAGACTGGAACTCTTATACACTGCTGGTGGGAATGTAAAATGGTACAAGCACTTTGGAAATCAATCTGGCGCCTCCTTAAAAAGCTGGAAATAGAAATACCATATGATCCAGCAATCCCACTCCTAGGAATATATCCTAGGGAAATAAGAGCTGTCACATGAATAGACATATGCAAACCCATCTTCACTGCAGCATTATTCACAATAGCAAAAAGATGGAAACAATCTAAGTGCCCATCAACGAATGAATAAACAAATTATGGTACATACATACAATGGAATACTACCCAACGAAAAAGAACAATGATGAATCTGCGAAACATCTCAAAACATGGATGAATCTGGGGGCATTCTGCTAAGTGAAATAAGTCAATCACAAAAAGACAAATATTATATGAGACCACCATTATAAAAACACAGGGAAAGGTTTACACAGAGAAAAAAATAATCTTTGATAGTTACGAGAGAGGAGAGGGGTAGGGAGGGAAAATCACTAACTAGATAGTAGACAAGTGTTAACTGTGGTGAAAGGAAAGACAACACACAATATAGGGGAAGTCAGCAAAACCTGACCAAGACAAAGTCACAGAAGCTTCCTAGACATATCCAAATACCTTGAGGGACAGAGTTACTGGGGCTGGGGGCTGGGGACCATGGTGTCGGGGGACTTATAAGTCAACTGGCATAATGCAGTTCATAAAGAAAATGTTCTACATTCTGCTTTGCTGAGTAGCATCTGGGGTCTTAAAACCTTGGGAGTGGCCACCTAAGATAAGATACATCAGCTATTGGTCCCATCCCGGCCGAAGCAAAGGAGAATGAAGAAAACCAAAGATACAAGGAAAAAATTAGTTCAAAGGACTAATGGCCCGTGTGAACCACAGCCTCCACCAGCCTAAGCCCAGAAGAACTACATGGTGCCTGGCTACCACCACCGACTGTTCTGACAGGGATCACAACAGAGGGTCCCAGACAGAGCAGGAGAAAAATGTAGAACAAAATTGAAATTCACAGTAAAAGACCAGACTTAGTGGTCTGACAAAGACTGGAGAAACCCCTGAGACTATGGCACCCGGACACCCTGCTCAGAACTGAAGCCACTCTCGAAGCCCACCTTTCAGCCAAAGATTACACAGGCTTATAAAACAAAAAGTAACACATGTGAGGAACGTGCTTCTTAGTTCAGTCAAGTATATGAGACCAAATGGGCAACATCTGTCCAAAAGCAAAGATGAGAAGGCAGGAAGGGACAGGAAAACTAGATGAATGAACAAGGGGAACGATGCAGAGTGCTGACACATTTCAAGGACTGCAACCAATGTCACAAAACAATTTGTGTATGAATATTTGAATGAGAAACTAATTTGTGCTGTAAATATTCACCTAAAGCATAATAAAACTGGAAAAAAAATTTAGTATCAAATATACTATTAGTGGCAAAGCCTTAATAAATGCTTCCTGCTTAAGGGGATAATGAAAAAACCCAGGCACTGAAGCTATGTGAGATCCCAAATTAACGGTCAGTTCCCAAACTAATTCTCTGAGAAGACTTGCTGAACAGCTTTTTATAGGCTTACATGAAATTGATTTTTGACTATTTCTGAATTCTAAAGACACCTGTCTATTGAAATTTCTTTCTTCCTTATTTCCACATGTATCATCCCCATTAAGCCCCATAATTTAAGGTAACCTGTCTTCTGCTCCTGTCAAACAGGTTACTCTAATCAAATCATACAAATATAAAGTAATAACTACACTGATTCATTATAAAGTATCACTCCCTGCAATAATAACTTATAAAACAAAAATAATAAATTTCTGGACTGAGAAATAAATAACCTTGTACTTGATGATGAGGCTTGATGGAAACAAATGAGTAGTTTAAATACCAGAACATACTCCCAACCCACCGCTATTAAGTCGATTCCCACTCCTTGCAACTCTATAGAACAGAATAGAACTGCCCCACAGGGTTTCCAAGGCTGTAATTCTTTAAGAAAGCAGATTGTCACATCTTTCTCCCACAGAGTGGCTGGTGGGTTCAAACTGCTGACCTTTTGGTTTGTATCCGAGTGCTTTAACCACTATGCCACCTGGGCTCCTGCTGAATTTAACAGGTATACTGAAATCTAGTTCTACAAGTACAGATGCAATTCTTTTGCCCCCTGAACTAATTCATTCTAAATTGAAAAATCATTGGAGGAAAAAAAGGAAAAGAGTAAGCTTGTATTTCCTTTCCATACTATATAAACAGAGAAAAGAAGAGTGAGATGTACTGAAATGCAAATTTAATAATTTATCACTTAAATTTATGATAAGTTGGCTAAATGGCCTAAAATCTGTTTCAAAATATAAGTCTTAACTACATGGATCATCTTTGTTTAAATAATTAAATTTATTTCATTCAATAAGACAATCTAGGCCATAAAAACTGTTTTTCAGCTGTTCAGTTAAAAATACGTCGCCTTGAAATAATTATTTATTTTACTTCTGTCTTAAAACAAATGTCCTGTATTTTGCACCTGTACAAAACTGTTCAAACTTCACAGACACTTCAAAGAAAAACATTCTTGGAATATGGCAGGTATGAGATGGGTTTCAGATTATCTTCCCCCCTTTTCCCCCTGCCCCAAGTCTGTATAAAAAGGTCAACTGCAAAGTAAAATGAGGAACAGGCATGAAATGGAAGGGTGAATGAGCAAATAAGGATAAAGGCAGAACTGGAGCAATTACCTAATGTATTATTAAATTCACAATCAAACATGACTTAAACCTTCTGGAATTGGGGTGAAATCATTATAGAAACACCAGTCAGCATTTCTTGGATGACTCCTAGATAACTAAAGGGTTCCTCCCAACTTTTTACGCGGAAGGTTGACATGCATCTCCTTTGGAGGAGAACATATTTATATGTTATCAGATCTTATATTCTAATATACATGATCTCTAACTTCCAAGGAATATAGCGCTAGATGAGATTTTTTTTTAAGAGAGACAATTTGTAGCCAGATCATGAAAGGACTTTTCTTCCACGATAAAGACAACGAATTTCGTTCCGTAGGTAGTGGGATGTCACTGGAGCATTTGGTGAAAGGGAAGAATGACAGAATCAGATTGGTGTTTAAAAATAATACCTGTGGCAACAGTGAAATGGAAGCAGTGATAAACTAAAGGAAGTAAGACTAACTGGGAAATTGTTATAAATCATCAAGAAGAAAGATAAGAGCCTCAAACATTAGTAGTAGAGGCCAAGGTAGATCATATTCTGGCTAAGAAGAAAGGATACAATAAATTTAAAAGGATTCAAATCAGACAAACTGTATTCTCTAACCACAATGGAATTAAACTAAAAAAATAAAAGAAAGGTAGCTACAAAATCCCAAAATATTAGGGAGCTAAGAAACACAATTCTAAATAACCCATGGTCCAAGAATAATTCAAAATGGAAATTTTTAACGTATTTTGAACTGAAAGAAAACGAAAAGACAACTTCTCAAAGTTTTTGAGATGCAGTTAAAGCAATATATGCAGGTCAATTTATATCACTAAATGCCTTTATTTTTTAAAAAAGAATAAAGACCTCAAATCAAAGACCTCAGCTTTCACCATAAGAAATAAAAAAAGAACAGCAAATTAAATCCAAATTAGAAAAAAGAAAATACAGATGAGAATGAAAATCAATGAAATGAATAACAGAAAAACAACAGAGAAAAATCAATGAACCAAAACTTCACTGGAAAGATCACAATAAAACCAGTAAAATAGATGGATCATGAAAAACAGAGAGACAGAAAGAAAGAGCATGAAGTTTTATAGATTCAGATTTTACCTTTAGGTCCATGATCCATTTTGAGTTCATTTTTTAATATACTGCAGATACGGATCAAAGTTTCATTTGTTTAATATGGCTATCCAATAAGTTCATCACCCTGTGTTCACAAGCCTACCCTTTATCCACTGAATTATTTTTGCACCTTTGTTAAAAAAAAAAAAGAATCGGTTTTCCATATATCTAGGGGTCTGTGTCTACATTCTCTGTTCTGTTCCATTGATGGAATTTTGTTCCATTGTCTATCTTGACATCAATATTACACTATCTTGATTGCTATAACTTTATATTATGCCTATAATTCAGCTAGTGTACATCCTTCAACTTTGTTCTTACTCTTCAAAGTTCTTTTGTCTATTATACATCTTCTTCATTTTTACATGAATTTGAATTCCAATTATTCACTGTTAAAATGTAGAAATACAGTTAATTTCTGTATATTAATCCTGTACCAACAGGTAGTTATTCGAACAGAGCAATGGAATACTGAGTGATTTAAAGTCAGGAAAGGTGTGCATCAGCGTTGTATCCTCTCACCATACTTATCCAATCTGTATGCTGAGCAAATAATCCAAGAAGCTGGACTATAAGAGGAAGAACGCAGCATCAGGACTGGAGGAAGACTCATTAACAACCTGCAATAAGCAGATGACACAATCTTGCTTGCTAAAAGTGAAGAGGACTTGAAGTACTTACTGATGAAGATCAAAGACTACAGCATTCAGTATGGATTGCACCACGACATAAAGAAAACAAAAATCCTCACAACTGGACCAATAAGCAACATCATGACAAACAGAGAAAAGACTGAAGTGTAAAGAATATCATTTTACTTGGATCCACAATCAACGCCCACAGAAGCAGCAGTCAAGAAATCAAACAACATATTGCATTAGGCAAACCTGCTGCACAAGACCTCTTTAAAGTGTTAAAAAGCAAAGATGTCACTTTGTGGTCTAAAGTACACCTGAACCAAGCCATGATATTTTCAAGTGCCTCATGTGCATTCAAAAGTTGGACTATGAATAAAGAAGACCAAAGAATAATTGACACCTTTAGATTATGGTATTGGCAAAGAATATTGAACAAACCACGGACTACCAGAAGAATGAAGAGATCTGTCTTGGAAGTAGTACAGCCAGAATGCTCCTTTGAAGTGAGAATGAGAGACTTTGCCTCACATACTTTAGACATGTTATCAGAAGGGACCAGTCCCCAGAGAAGGACATCATGTTTGATAAAGTAGAGGGTCAGTGAAAAAGAGGAAAACCCTCAATGAGATGGAATGACCCAGTGGCTGCAACAATGGGCTCAAGCATAACAACAATTGTGTGGATGGCAAAGGATCAGGCAGTGTCTGTTCCGTGTACACAGGTCGCTTATAAGTTGTTACCGACTCGATGGCACCTAACAACAACAATCTTCTATCCTGCAACTTCACTGAATTCATTTATTAACTCTACTAGTTTTTCTGTAGATTCCTTAGAGTATTCCATTTACAGGTTCATGTTGTCTACTGTTTTCTGTATTTTTTATCCTATTTTATTCTTTCCGTGAAACAGTCTGGCTATTTCCTTCTGATCTATCTTTTAGTTCACTAATTCTCTCTTCAGCAATGCCTAACATGCTGCTAAACCAATCCTCTGAGTGACTAATTTCGGTTACTTTTTTTAAGTTTTATGATTGGATTTGGTTCTTTTATTTAGTCTTCAGTTCTCTACCAAACTGCTAAATCTTTTTTTCCCCCTTAAACACATCAAGCACAGCCACTGCTGATAATGCCATTATCTTAAGCATCTGTGAGTTTGTTTTTACTGTCTGTTATTTCTCTTAGTTTTTTGTCACATGATCTTGTTTCCTCAAATGCCTGACTACTTTGGATTGAATGTTGAGTTCTCCACGTTTTTTAAAATGTGGAAATAATTTGAGACTTTAAATGCTGTTACCTTCCTCAAAAGTGAATTTATTTCTTTTAGCAGGCAGCTAACCAAGAGCACCTAGAAATTGAAGATCACCTTAATCTGGTGAAACTATTCAAGCCTAGGTTTCAGGCCTGATGAGAGCTGATCAATTTCCAGTTCATTCATACACCTACAATGTAGCCTATTAAGATAGTAACAATTAACTAAATCCAGAAACTGATTTAAGTTAAAAGAATGAAAGACCCAGCTTCTGACTCCGTCTAAATCACAAAATTCTAACTATCTATTTTACTACCAAAAGCTCTCTTTAAAATTGAATACTCATACTACATATAGTCTGCTTTTGTGCTTATCTCTATCCAGACTTTCTTTTTAATTATAACGAACAGTAAAATCATTTACAGTGACATACAATCTTGGTTATCTGGGAAAAAAACAGCACTAGGCAACTACACTTTTTGGTACGAGCTATAAATCAATAACTGTTTCACTATAACTCAGAACTGTTTCATACACAGATCACACTTAATTCACAATTTAAAATAAAGTTCCCTCAAAATAAAATATCCAAATGTAAGAGAAATACAAAAGTCATTTCTAGAGACATTAAATTTTGTAATATTTGAATTATAAATACTTGGAATACTTGTTTTACTTGGATCCACAATCAACGCCCATGGCAGCAGCAGTCAAGAAATCAAATGTCATATTGCATTGGGCAAATCTGTTGCACAAGACCTCTTTAAAGTGTTGAAAAGCAAAGACGTCACTTTGAGGGCTAACGTGTGCCTTACCTAACCAGTAGTATTTTCAGTCACCTCATACGCATGTGAAAGCTAGATAATTAATAAGGAAGACTGAAGAAGAATTGATGCCTTTGGATTATGGTGCTGGGGAAGGATACTGAATATATTATAGACTGTCAGAAGAACAAACAAATCTGTCTTGGAAGACGTACATCCAGAATGCTCCTCAGAAGTGAGGATGGTGAGACTTTGTCTCACTTTGGACATGTTATCACAAGGGACCAGTCCCTGGAGAAGGATATCATGCTTGGTAAAGCAGAGGGTCAGTGAAAAAGAGGAAAACTGTCAATGAGATGGACTGACACAGTGGCCGCAAAAATGAGCTCAAACAAAGCAATGACTGCGAGGATGGTGCAGGACCCGGCAGTGTTTTTGTTCTGTTGCACATAGGATCGCTATGAGTCAGAACAGACTCGATAGCACCTAACAACAACCAACTACAGTGACATGTTCTTCAGACAGATAATACTAAAATAAAGTGAAATGAATAAATTTACAGAGTTTGAAAGTGTATGTTATGAATTGAATTGTGTCCCCCAAAAATGTGTGTCAATTTGGTTAGGCCAGGATTCCAAATATTGTGCAGTGTCCTCCATTTTGTGATGATAATCCTATGTATTGTAAATCCTAACCTCTATGATTTTAATGAGGCAGAATTAGAGGCAGTTATGCTAATGAGGCAGGACACAATCTTCAGGATTAGGTTGTTTATCTTGAGTCAATCACTTCTGAGATATAAAAGAGAGGAGCAAGCAGAGAGGAGAGGGACTTCATACCACCAAGAAAGAAGAGCCTGGAGTGGAGCATGCTATTTGGATCTAGGGTACCTGTGCTGATAAGTTCCTAGACCAGGCGAAGACTGATGACAAGGACATTCCCCCAGGACCAATAGAGAGACAAAGCCTTCCCCTGGAGCTGGCACCCTGAATTCAGACTTCTAGACTCCCAGACTGTGACAGAATATATTTCTGTTTGGTAAAGCCAGCCACTAGTGGTATTTCTGTTACAGCAGTACTAGGTAACTAAGATACTGTATAAAGTGTTCTTGGTTCAAGAAAAGCTAAACTTGCATGCAAAAAGATAAACTGTTGCCATAGATTTTTTTTAAGGGACCTATAAAATGAGAGTTACAGGTAATGCAAAAATAAGCAACTCTACCAGTTCTTTGTTAAAAATTTCCCATCTCTTTTATTCCTACTTCAGAGACTATTTAAAAAGGAAAAATCACATGCAGGGTTAAACAGCTAAATAACTTCCAGATTTATGATAATTTTGCACTTCACCTTGTCATCCTAAAACAAAGTAACTTTTTAAATTTCTTCATAATTTCATTTTTTCCATGCCTACTGGTGTTTATACACTATAGAAAGTTACAAACACAAAATTCTCAAGAGTTTTATAATATTGATATCTTTTAAAAAAATCTAATTTGTCAAGCTATCAGATCATTTGCTTTACTGAAAATAACTGAATTATCAGTTACAGAGATAAAACTCATTACTAGACAAAGTCACTCCTTCAATTGCCAAAAAATGAAAAAATGCTAAACTAGTATGAATGGAAGAGATCCACAGTGTTCTAAACTAGTATGATTGGAAAAGATATTTACGCCTATTTCAAAGAAAGGTGATTCCACTGAATGTGGAAAACACTGAACAGTATCATTAATATCACACAAAAGTAAAATTTTGCTGAAGATCATTCAGAGGCAGTTGTAGCAGTACATCAACAAGGAACTGCCAGAAATTCAAGCCAAATTCAGAAGAGGACACGGAACGAGGGATATTATTGCTGATGTCAGATGGATGCTGACTGAAAGCAGAGAATACCAGAAAGATGTTTACCTGTGTTTTACTGACTATGCAAAGGCATTTGACTGTGTGGATCATAACAAATTATGGATAACATTATGAAGAATGGAATTCCAGAACACTTGATTGTGCTCATGAGGAACCTGTACACAGGGCAAGAGACAGTCGTTCGGACAGAACAAGGGGATACTACGTGGTTTAAAGTCAGGAAAGGTATGAGTCAGGGTTGCTTCCTTTCACCATACCTATTCAATCTGTATGCTGAGCAAATAATCCAAGAAGCTGGACTACATGGAGAAGAATGCAGCATCAGGATTGGAGGAAGACTCATAACAACCTGCGTTATGCAGATGACACAACCTTGCTTGCTGAAAGTGAAGAGGACTTGAAGAACTTACTGATGAAGATTCAAGACCAAAGCCTTCAGTATGGATTACACCTCAACATAAAGAAAATAAAAATCCTCACAACTGGACCAGTAAGCAACATCATGAGAAGCAGGGAAAAGACTAAAACTGTCAAGAATTTTAGTTTACTTGGATCCACAATCAACGCCCATGGAAGCAGTAGTCATATGCTGCAAAAGACCTCTTTAAAGTGTTAAAATGCAAAGATGTCACTTTAAGGACTAAGGTGAGCCTGACCCAAGCTATGGTGTTTTCCATTGCCTCATATGCATGTGAAAGCTGGACAATGAATAAGGAAGACGGAAGAAGAATTGATGCCTTTGAACTATGGTGTTTGTGAAGAATACTGACTATACCACGGACTGCCAAAAGAACAAACAAATCTGCCTTGGAAGAAGTACAGCCAAAATGCTCCTTAGAGGCAAGGATGGCAAGACTCATCTCACACACTTTGGACATGTTATCGGAGAGACCAGTCCTTGAAGAAGGACATCATGCTTGGTAAAGCAGAGGACCAGCGAAAGAGAGGAAGACCATCAACGAGATGGATTGACACAGTGGCTGCAAAAATGAGCTCAAGCATAACAGTGATTATGAGGATGGCACAGGACCGGGCAGTGTTTTGTTCTGTTGTACATGGGGCTTGCTATGAGTCGGAACTGACACAACAGCACCTAACAACAATATGACTGATTAGAAAGTATACTTTCCTAATGTTAAAAAATTTTCTTTTCACAGAAAACAATATTTCCTATATTCACCTAAATATTTTTAGATCCAACATGTCTAAATTTTATCACATACAAATGCGATAAAATATACATATCACATATAATTCTTTTGATGTATAACTTCAAACCACCACTCATTCACAACCATGCCCCTACACTTCTTTTCTAAAGATAAACAATAACAAAAAGTAAAAAAACAAACAAATCAAATTCCTTTAGCTGATCTGATCAGTTAACACTTGTAAGTAAAACTGATTTAATGGCATTCTCACATTCCCTTTTTAGACATTCCCTTTCGGGTACAATGGATTCTGATACAAATCCATTCTGCAATAGAGATCCAATGTCCAAGAACATTTAGAAGCAGAAAACACTGGTGAGTTTGCATATATTTTGAGCTCTTTCTGGAAACTCCTTTTGCTCTTAGACTTCTTCCCTAATGACAAGGAAAAGCAAAACGGCTAGACAGAATTATGAACTTCAAATAAATTATAAGTACTATAAGGTCCGTCGACTCAACAGCAGTGGGTTATATAAGGTCAACACTTTAATTTTTAAAAAAAAATCAATTGCATAAATATATTATTGAGAAGACATATACTGGTAATCATTCGTGTAAACAAAAACCCAAAGAGGGTGGTGACTATGAGGCCAATACGTGTGCGAGGGCAATAAGGTATAAAACCAAAAACCAAACTTGTCACCATCAAGTCAATTCTGATTCATAGCGACCCTAGTAGAACTGCCCCCATAGGGTTTCCAAGGCTGTAATCTTTACAGAAGTAAACTTCCAGATCTTTCTACCGAGGAGTGGCTCGTGGATTCAAACTGCCGAACTTTTGGTTAGCAGCCAAGAGCTTAACCACTGTGCAACCAGGGCTCCTTCCAATAAGGTACAATTTTTTTTAAAAAGGGAAACAAAGGCAATACTGTAATGCAATCTTGGTTACATTAATAAAAGTAGCATCTACGTCAAAGGAGGAACATACAGCCGTTCCCTCTGCATTAGCCGGACCATCTCTAAATTATGTATAAGATACAGTTTAAAAGGAATAGTATCAACGCAGAGATTCCCAGAGACAAGCAACTGGGAAACAAGGCATACTCACATCACATCATCGCAGAAGATTTGACTGAGGATATCAGAAAGTTAACTCTCATGACTTTAACATCTTCCTATGTGATGACTTCCAAATCTATATCCCCAGGCCTGACCTGTCCCCTGGGCTTTAAACGCATATTAACATGCCTACTTTGAATACTAAACAAACCCTAGTGATTTTGCTCTGAAGTTAAGGAATACGTATCTAAAAGAACATATAACAAAAAACATCACCATGTTTGGAAAGATCAGGGGCTCTGAATTAGGAGTGAGATTAGACTACTTAAAGACAGCAGTTTTCAATCTTCTTATTCCGACTACTACAAACATGGACATATCCAGAGTCGTGCATTCTTCTCATAGCAAGCTAAATAACTACCTTTAATGAACACGGCATGAAGCCTCACAGTACTTGCCATTACACTATCCTTTCTTAGAAAAACAAGCCAAAAGCAGTTCTTTATGGATGGAATTATGTGCCCCAAAATATGTTATAAATCCTAACCTCAATGCCTATGGTTATAATCCCATTTGGGACGGGGTTGTCTTTGTTACGGTAATAAGATAGGATTAGTGTAGGGTGTATCTTGCATTAATCTCTTTTGAGATATAGAAGAGATTAAACAAGCAAGTGAAAGAAACAGGAATGGGGGAAGAGAGATGCCAAGCCACATGAAGATCACCCAGTAGCAGAAGCTCAAAGAGACAAGGACTTTCCTCCAGAGCCAACAGAGAAAGAAAGCCTTCCCTTAGAGCCAGCACCCTGAATTCAGATTTCTAACTTCCTAAACTATGAGAGAATAAACTTCGGTTTGTTTAAGCCATCTACATGTGGTATTTCTGTTAGAGCAGCACTAGGTAACTAAGACAGAAAGAGAATGACATTTCCTGAGATTGCTACAAATGATAGAAATCCTTTTTATGTCCATAGGTTTTATACTGAAATCACCATATTATTTGGGAAAACATCCCCTAAAAATGACAATAATAATAGCTAACACTTACAGCGTTTATTATCTACTAGGCACTATTCTAAGCTCTTTATGTATATTAATTCATATAACCCTCATAATGAGCCTATGAGATAGGTACTATTTTTATCCCTTTTCGACTGATGAAAAGAGGCATGGAGCCTTTAAGTAATTTGCCAAAGGTCAAGAGTTACTAAATAGTGAAGCCAGAATAAAAACCCAGGTAGTGTGACTCCAGAGTCCATCCTCTAATCACTTTACCAAATTATCTTTCTTGTTCTTACACCTTACATTCATTTGGAAAGTCAAACTGGATAAAGCTGAAATTATTTATACCTTGTCATTATTCAAGGTATTGCTATTCTCCCAACCACACAAATTGAAAACTGTGAGATAACTTTTGGTCCTTCAGTGCATTCCATATTCAATTAGTCATCCAACCAAATCCTATCAATTAGATACTCCATTTCCATGCATATTGTTATCATCCTGACTATTTTATAGCCAAAAACTATGTCAGTTTTTCAAGAAGCTGATAGCTCATCTTATGCCAACCTTATTAATAAAACACTCAGGTTTTTTTTCACATGACTGCAGGTCTCTAACATCATAATTTTATGGAACATAATTTTAATAAACTATATTACACTTCCCCCATGAGTGTTCGCTTTATTAATTTTAGTATATCATCCCAGCCTATATATTAACTATTCCTTCCCAATATATACCAAACACAAATTGGGTAAGTGAAAGTTTAAAGTAAGCTGAAAAGGAATCACATTCCCTATCTGAATGAAACACAGAGCTGTTAACGTTTTAACTAGAAATAGGATCTATGAGAAAGGAGGATAGTTGGATCAAGCGAACTTTAACCCCTAAATTATACTTGAGGGGAGTACTCTCATTTCAACTACTTTAACCATAACATTTATGAACTTCAAGGGAACACAGTTCTACCTTAAATCTTCCTTAGTTGCACTGAGTATCACTGAGACAGTTTGGAGACTTTAAAAGAACTTTACCAAATACTAAGGGAGAAATGACTCTATGGCAATGGGTTTGGGTTTTTTTGAAAGCTTAAAAACAGTTCACAGAATACAACAAATCACAGTGCTTTTCAACCCTTTTCACCTCATGCAACACAGAAGATGATATTTATACAGCATATCATGGTAAACCATAAGACTGCTCACAGTCAGCAGCAACTAGCCAAAGGGCAATGGCTGTGACTGCTCCAAAGGCTAACTGGACTTAGCACTAATGGCCTCTGCCTTCGGCCTCAGCACATCAGTTGGCAAGTTTCACAAAACCTCCAAAACCCTGGAACAATTCTGAAGGTCTCTCATATGGACTCCTTGCTTTCCAATATCCCTTTTTGCCAAGAAAGTACTATCTTCTATCCTTTCTCTTCAGAGGCAGAAAGAAATAGCTAATGATGAACTATACCTTGGTCCTCCCTACTTCATTTCTGTTTTAATCTGAAAGAAATGCCTCTTCTAGCTAACTGGCAACTGATAATATCAGTGACTTTAGTCTTTAGGTGAGCTCTTACGCTCACATAGGGAGCCACTACCCGAACCAAAGGGCTAAGGTCATCTGATATTAAAAAACATATCACTATTGGTACTTGAAACTTGTCACAGATACTAATCAAGGGTGATATGGAGTGTACTGACTTTACATTGTTTAATATCTTCCAATATTTTCATATCCTTAGGGCACTGCAACTAACACCTCTAAAAATGCTTGCCAGAACAATAACAAGAGTTCATGGCTCGACTAGCCGTACCTGGCACTAGTCCCCAGTCTACAATATGATTTGTTGCAAACCTAGCCAAAAAGAATTTCCAAAGACTTGCCAGAGATGGAATTTCCCTTTGAAAGGCAGAAGACAATTTAATAAAGATCCTAAAAGAACAATGCCATAGTACAACATCCAGCAGTAAATGGAACCAGATCCCCATCTTAGTCACTTCAACCTAATCGGTAAGTGCACAAAATCTCACCTTTAGCATAATGGGATGATAAGATTCCACATTATGCCATGCATATGCTCTAGAAAATCCAATTTTATTAAGCTGAGAGTCCTATATATGTAACTTAGTGACATATCCAAACATTTTAGGACCTCCAACTCTTGAAAAAGGAATTTGAATATGTCTATACTTTAATATAAATTTAGTAAATAGGCTTTCGAGAAGAAAAAGACCTTGAAGTATTTCTAAGTACATTAACAACTGGACTTTTAGAATATGCCAGGTTAATCCTCTTATAAATTTATGGAAAACAGCAAGATTCATGAAGATGTGTATCAGACTATGAAGGTACGAATACATACAAGAGGAAGTTCACCATCATTGCAAATATACCACTAGACTGAGCTATCTGAGGGGAAGGGCTACAAATGTCTTATCGACCATTGTATTCCCAGCACCCAACACACTGTCTAGCATATACTGTGCACCAAGAAAATACTTCAGGATGAAAGAATCACCAGAGATATTTAATATACACTAAGGTTAAATGACCACTTGGCAAGGGTGTTACATTACAGAATGATTTATTCATCAGAAGGGACGTTGGAGTTTGACCAGGAAACCTTTAAAATGCCTTCCTAACTCTGAGCACCCATAACATTTTCATCATTATCCCAATAAAGACTTTAACTGAGGGTTATACTCTATTATAAGAAGGACCTTTAGAGAAATGTCTATCAATAATAATATTTTTTCAACAACATAAATGACAGCTATATATATGGACCTCACCAGATCGAATACACAGGAATCAAATCGATTACATCTACGGAAAGAGACGATGGAAAAGCTCAATATCACCCGTCAGAACAAGGCCAGGGGCCAAGTGCGGAACAGACCATCAACTGCTCATATGCAAGTTCAAGCTGAAGCTAAATTACAGCAAGTTCACGAGAGCCAAAGTATGACCTTGAGCATATCCCACCTGAATTTAGAGACTACCTCAAGAATAGATTTGCCGTGTTGAACACTAAAGACCAGATGAGTTGTTGAATGATATCAAGGACATCATACATGAAGAAAGCAAGAGGTCATTAAAAAGTCAGGAAAGAAAGAAAAGACAAAAATGGACCTCAGAAGAGATTCTGAAACTTGCTCTTGAACTTCGAGCAGCTAGTGAAAGGAAGAAACAATGACATCAAAGAGCTGAATGGAAAATTTCAAAGGGCGGCTTGAAAAGACGAAGTAAAGTATTATAATGACATGTGCAAAGACCTGGAGATAGAAACCCAAAAGGTAAAAATATGCTTAGCATTTCTCAACCTGAAAGAACTGAAGGAAAAATTCAAGCCTCAAGTTGCAATTTTGCAGAATTCTATGGGGAAAATATTAAATGACATAATAAGCATCAAAAGAAGATGGAAGGAATCCACAGTCACTATACCAAAAAGAATTGGTCAATGTTTAACCATTTTAGGATGCAGCATGTGATCAGGAACCAACAGTACTAAAGGAAGAAGTCCAAGCAGCACTGAAGGCATTGGCAAAAAACAATGCTCCAGGAATTGACAGAACGCCAACTGAGATGTTTCAGCAAACAGATGCAGTGCTAGAAGTGCTCACTCGTCTATGCTAAGAAATTTGAAAGACAGCTATTTGGCCAACCAAATGGAAGAGATCCAGATTAATGCCTATTTCAAAGAAATATGGGGGATATCACAACAGACCCAACTGAAAATTAAAAGAATCATAACAGAGTACTATGAAAAATTGTACTCTAACAAATCTGAAAACCTAGAGGAAATGGACAAACTTCTAGAAACTCACTACCTACCTAAACTAACACAAACAGAGGTAGAACAACTAAATAAACCTGTAACAAAAGGAGAGATTGAAAAGGTAATTTAAAAACTCCCGAAGAAAAAAAGCCCCGGCCCACAACAGAGGGTTCTGGACAGAGCTGGAGAAGGATGTAGAACATAATTTTAACTCATAAAAAAAAAGACCAGATTTACTGGCCTAAAGGAGACTGGAGAAACCCCGAGAGTATGGCCCCCAGACACCCTTTTAGCTCAGTGGTGAAGTTATCTCCGAGGTTCACCGTTCAGCCTGGGAGTGGACAGCCCCGTAAAACCAAATGAGACTAACGAGGTACAGGAGTCCAGTGACAAAGGCCAGAAGGCAGAAGGGGACAAGGAAGCTGGTGATAGGGAACCCAAGGTTGAGTAAGGATATTGTTGATGTGTTGTGAGATTGTTAACCATTGTCATAGGGCAACATTTGTAGTAACTGTTAAATGAGAAACTATTTTGTTCTGTAAGCTTTCATCTTAAGTGAGAATAACAGCACAATTGGAAGACCGTAGTCAATGTCACTGAACTGTGCATGTAGAAATTTTTGAAATGGTTTACCTTTGGCTTTGTGTATATTCACCAAAAAAAAAGGTTGAGAAGTTAGAGGGTTAATATGTTGTGGGGTTGTTAACCAATGTCATAAAACAATATGTGTACTACTGTTTCATGAGAAACTATTTGTTCTGTAAGCCTTCACCTAAAGTACAATTAAAAAAAAGAAAAGAAAAGAAAAAACGCCCTGGCCCACTGGGGGGACCACGGTCTCAGGGAACATCTACTCTACTGGTATAATACAGTTTATAAAGACAATGTTCTACATTCTACCTTGGTGATTAGCGACTGGGGTCTTAAAAGCCTGTGAGCAGCCATCTAAGATACTCCACTGGTCTCACCCCCTCGAGAGCAAAGGAGAATGAAGAGGACAAGATACAAGGAAAAGATTAGTCCAAAGGACTAATGGACCACAGCCTCCACGGCTCCACCAGACTGAGTCCAGTACAGCTAGATGGTGCCCAGCTACGACCACTCACTGCTCTGACCGGAATCACAATAGAGGGTCCTGGACAGAGCTGGAAAAGGATGTAGAACAAAATTCTAACTCACAAAAAAAAGACCAGATTTACTGGCCTGATAGACTAGAGAAACCCCAAGAGTACGGCCCCCGGCCACCCTTTTAGCTCAGTGGTGAAGTCATTCCTGAAATTCAACGTTCAGCCGGGGATTGGGCAGCCTCATAAAACAAAATTGGACTAATGAGAGACAGTAGTCCAGGGACAAGGACTAGAAGGCAGGAGGGTACAGGAAAGCTGGTGATATGGAACCCAAGGTTGAAAAGGGACAGCGTTGACATGTCGTGGGGTTGTTAACCATTGTCATAGGGCAATACGTGCACTAACTGTCTTAGTCATCTAGTGCTGCTATAACAGAAATACCACAAGTGGATGCTTTTACTGAAGAGAAGTTAAAGTAGGCTAAAAGTCCAAATTCAGGGCATCAGCTCCAGGGGAAGGCTTTTCCTCTCTGTTGGCCTTCTTCTCTTCGGTGTTCCCCCGGACTAGGAGCTTCTCCACGCAGGGACCCCGGTCCAAATGATGCACTCTGCTCCTGGCACTGCTTTCTTGATGGTATGAGGTCCCCCATCTCAAACGACGCACTCTGCTCCTGGCACTGCTTTCTTGATGGTATGAGGTCCCCCGTCTCACTGCTCACTTCAGTCTTTTGTATCTCAACACAATTGCCTCAGGATACAATCCAATCTTGTAGACTGAGTCCTGCCTTACTAACACAACTGCTGCCCATTAACATCCTCATTAACATCACAGAGGCAGGATTTACAATTTATAGGAAAACCACACAATACAAGGAATCATGGCCCAGCCAAATTGATACACACATTGTTTGGGGGGACATAATTCAATCCATGACATTCTACCCTTTGGCCCCCCAAAAATCACATCCTTGCAACATACAAAACATATTCACTCCATCATATCACAACCAGAGTCTTAACTCTAAGTCCAAAATCCAAAAATTCCTCTTCATCTGTAAAATCTAGAATACAGGTTACGTACTTCCAAAGGTACAATGGCAGAACGGGCACAAGCTAGACATTTGTATTACAAATGGGAGAAACTACAGGAAAAGAAGTGGTAACAGGCACCAAGCAAGTCAGCAGAACACAATACATTAGCCCTCAAGGCTTTGAAAATAATCTTCTGTTCTCTGAGACAATTTACACAATAGCCCTGTCCTCCAGACTCTAGGTATTGGCCACACTCTCCAGATTCTGAGTGGAGGCCCCTTGGCCCTGGGCTTCAGTTCCACCTTCCAGGCCCACTAGGACAGCAACTCTGCTCCCTTGGCTTTAGGCACACCATTCTCCCAGTCCCTCTGAGTGGCGACTCCACCCTTAGAAGCACCAGAGGCCACTGCTCCACCCTTTGAAACCCCTGAGGTCATGGCCATACCTTCTGTGACTGACGCAGCTAGGCTACTTGTGTCCCTAGTCTCTTCAGCTTCTGCTTCCTGTGGCCTCTCCGCCCTCGGGCCTCACGCCCGCATCTGCCCTGCTGGGGCAAGTGTTCCAAAACTCTGTAGCTCCACAGGTATAGTGCCCAGAGGGTCGGCAAGCCTAGCTCCACCGATAAGTACCCAGAGGCACCCCACTGGGCTAGGAAGCCTCCCGCGAACAGGCACTCAGCTCTCTTGCTCCGTGGGTCGGCTCAAGGGCCGTCTCGCACTGGTCTCCTGGTTCTGCTGCTGTTGGTTCTTTGCTGCTGCCACTTCTCTGCTGCTGTAGGTTCTCTGCTGCTGCTGGTTCTCTGTCATTGCTGCACGTCTATCCATTCACAGTTTTAAAATGGCTTCTACATTTTAGGTATCTGTTAGAGCACTCCACTCTCTCGGTACCAAATTCTGTCTTAGTCATCTAGTGCTGCTATAACAGAAACACCACAAGTGGATGCTTTTAACGAAGAGAAGTCTATCTCCTCACAGTTAAAGTAGGCTAAAAGTCCAAATTCAGGGCGTCAGCTCCAGGGGAAGGCTTTTTCTCTCTGTCAGCCTTCTTCTCTTCGGTGTTCCCCCGGACTAGGAGCTTCTCCGCACAGGGACCCCAGTCCAAAGGACGCACTCTGCTCCTGGCACTGCTTTCTTGATGGTATGAGGTCCCCCTGTCTCACTGCTCACTTGTCTTTTATATCTCAACACATTGCCTCAGGATACAATCCAATCTGGTAGACTGAGTCCTGCCTTACTAACACAACTGCCGGTCCTCCCTCATTAACATCATAGAGGCAGGATTTACAACTTATAGGAAAACCACACAATACCAGGAATCACGGCCCAGCCAAACTGATACACACATTTTTTGGGAGACATAATTCAATCCATGACACTGTTTAATGAGAAACTATTTGTTCTGCAAACCTTTATCTAAGGTACATTAAAAAAAAAAAAAGAATTATCTATGTGAGATAAAAAGGTTTGATGGGAAGCCTCAGGGAGAGTGAATTGAAGATAATGGTGATGGAATAATTTGGAAAAGGATAGAGAGAACAGCAGAACAACTGGAAGAATGTAATCGATGTCACTGAATTGCACATGTAGAAACTTTTGAAATGGTGTAACTTTGGCTATGTATATTTTCACCAAAAAAAAGGTCCTCCAAGGTCGAGAAGGAAGAGTGTTGACATGTCATGGGGTTGTTAACCAATGTCATAAAACAATATGTGTACTGACTGTTTAATGAGAAACCTTCATCTAAAGTACAATAAAAAAAAAATTTTTTTAAAAAGCCATGGCCCAGACTGTTTCACTGAAGAATTCTACCAAACTTTCAAAGAAGAGTTAACACCACTACTACCAAAGGTATTTCAGAGGATAGCAAAGGATGGAATACTCCCAAACTCATTCTATGAAGCCAGCATAACCCTGATACCAAAAGCAAGTAAAGACGAAAAAAAAAGAAAATTACAGACCACCATCCCTCATAAACACTGATGCAAAAATCCTCCACAAAATTCTAGCCAATAGAATTCAAAAACATAGCAAAAAAAAAATTCACCATGACCAAGTGAGATTCAGGGATGCAGGGATAGTTCAACATTAGAAAAACAATCAATATAATCCATCACATAAATAAAACAAAAGACAAGAACCACATGATCTTATAAATCGATGCAGAAAGGCATTTGACAAAGTCCAACACCCATTCATGATTAAAACTCTCAGCAAAATAGGAGTAGAAGGAACATTCCTCAACATAATTAAGGGCATTTATACAAAACCAACAGCCAACATCATCCTAAATGAAGAGAGTCTGAAAGCATTCCCCCTGAGAATGGGAACCAGACAAGGATGCCCTTTATCACCACTCTTATTCAACACTGTGCTGAAAGTCGTAGCCAGACCAATTAAGCTAGAAAAAGAAATAAAGTGCATCCAAATTGGTAGGAAAGAAGTCAAAGTATCTCTATTTGCAGACGATATGATCTTATACACAGAAAACCCCAAAGAATCCTCAAGAAAACTACTGGAACTAATAAAAAATTTCAGAAAAGTATCAGGATACAAGAGAAACATACAAAAACCACTTGGACTCCTCTACACCAACAAAGAGAACTTCCAAGAGGAAATCACCAAATCAATACCATTTACAATAGCCCCCAAGAAGATAAAATACTTAGGAATCAATCTAACCAGAGACATAAAAGACCTATACAATGAAAACTTCAAGACACTATTGCAAGAAACCAAAGGAGGCCTGCGTAAGTGGAAAAACATACCTTGCTCATGGATAGAAGACTCAACATTGTGAAAATGTCAATTCTACTCAAAGCAATCTATAGATACAATGCAATCCCGATACAAATTCCAATGGCATTTTTAATGAGATGGAGAAACAAATCACCAACTTCATATGGAAAGGGAAGAGGCCCCAGAGAAGTAAAGCATTACTCAGGAAGAAGAACAAAGTGGGAGGCCTCACACTACCTGATTTTAGAAACTATTATACTACCACGGTAGTCAAAACAGCCTGGTACAGGTACAACAACAGATACACAGACCAATGGAACAGAATTGAGAATCCAGATGTAAATTCATCCACCTATAATCAGCTGATATTTGACAAAGGCCCAAAGGCCGTTAACTGGGGAAAAGACAGCCTCTTTAACAAACGGTGCTGGCATAACTGGATATCCATCCACAAAAAACTGAAACAAGACCCATATCTCACACCATGCACAAAAACTAACTCAAAATGGATCAAAGACCTAATATAAAATCAAAAATGATAAAGATCATGGAAGAAAAAATAGGGACAACGCTCGGAGCTTTAATAAATGGCATGAACAGATTACAAACCATAAATAACAATGCATAAACACCAGAAGATAAACTAGATAACTGGGAGCTCCTAAAAACCAAACACTTATGCTCATCAGAAGACTTTACCAAAAGGGTAAACACACAACCTACAGACTGGGAAAAAAATTTTGACTATGACAAATCCGATCAGCAACTAATCTCTAAAATCTAAAATCTCAACAATAAAAAGACAAATAACCCAACTAAAAAATAGGCAAAGGGTATGAACAGGCACTTCACCAAAGAAGACGTTCAGGCGGCTAACAGACACACGAGGAAATGCTCACGATCATTAGCCATTAGAGAAATGCAAATCAAAACTACAATGACATACCACCTCACCCCAACAAGGCTAGCATTAATCCAAAAGCACAAAATAATAAATGTTGGAGAGGTTGAGGAGAGACTGAAACACTTATACACTACTGGTGGAAATGTAAAATGGTACAACCACTTTGGAAATCAATTTGGCCCTTCCTTAAAAAGCTAGAAATAGAAGTACCATATAATCCAGCAATCCCGCTCCTTGGAATGTATCCTAGGGAAATCAGAGTCATCACACAAATAGATATATGCATACCCATGTTCACTGCAGCACTGTTCACGATAGCAAAAACATGGAACCAATCTAGTTGCCCATCAATGGACGAATGGATAAACAAATTATGGTATATTCACACAGTGGAATACTATAAAACGATAAAGAACAACAATGAATCTGTGAAACATCTCATAACATGGAGGAATCTGGAAGGCATTATGCTGAGAGAATTTAGTTAGTTGCAAAGGGACAAATATTATCTAAGACCACTATTATAAGAACTCAAGAAAAGATTTAAACAAAGAAGAAAACATTCTTTGATGGTTACGAGGGTGGGGTGGGAGAAGGAGGGGTATTCACTAACTAGATAGTAGACAAGAATTATCTTAGGTGAAGGGAAGGGCAGCAGACACTACAGGGGAAGTCAGCACAACTGGACTAAAACAAAGTGAGAAGTTTCCTGAATACAACCAAACACTTCGAGGGACAGAGTAGTTGGGACAGGGTTCTGGGGACCACGGTTTCAGGGGACATCTAGGTCAAGTGGCATAACAAAGTTTACTAAGAAAATGTTCCGCATCCCACTTTGATAAGTGGCGTCTGGGGTCTTAAAAGCTAGCAAGCGGCCATCTAAGATGCATCAGTTGGTCCCAACTACCTGGAGTAAAGGAGAATGAAGAACACCATGGACACAAGGAAGGTGTTAGCCCAAGAGACAGAAGGGGCCACATAAACCAGAGGCTTCATCAACTTCAGACCAGAAGAACTAGATGGTGCCCCGCCACCACCAATGACTGCCCTGACAGGGAACACAAGAGAGAGTCCGTCACGGAGCAGGAGAAAAGTAGGTTGCAGAACTCAAATTCTAGTAAAAAGACCAGACTTGGTGGTTTGTTTGAGGCTGAAGGGACCCTGGAAGACATGGCCCCGGACCCTCTGTTAGTCCAGAACTGAAACCATTCCCAAGGCCAACTCTTGAGACAAAGATTAGACTGGACTATTGGACATAAAATGATACTCGTCAAGAGTGTGCTTCTTAGTTCAAGTAGATACACGAGACTAAATGGGCAGGTGCTGTCCAGAGGCAAGATGGGAAGGCACAGAGGGTCAGGAGCTGGTTGAATGGACACGGGAAATCCGGGGAGGAAAGGAGGAATGTGCTGTCACAGTATAGGGAGAGTAACTAGGGTCACATAACAATGTATGTATAAATTTTTTTTATGAGACACTAACTTGAATTGTAAACTGTCACTTGAAGCATAACAATAAAAAAAGGAAAAAAATAACAATACACTGCAAATATGACGCTACATCTCTTCACCTGTTTTCTTTCATTTTATGAAATATATTTTTGAAAATTCTGTATTATATACAAATAGGTTGCATATTAAAAATGTGACCTATTTAATTACAGAAAATTGTAATCATGTTCATGTAGAACTCACATGTTGGAATAATTCTTGGCTGATTCAAGCCAAGAAATTAATATCTATCACTATTTCATATTAAAGATGTCTTCTTTAACAATTTGGTAAGGTTAAAAGTATACAGTTACAATTTGCTTGATGATATTAAAAATATGCAAAATTTCTGAAAGCTATCTAATCTAGCTCATTTGCTTTCCTTAGATACTGCTTGGACAGCAGAAACTGGTAGCTTGTTGACTTGATTATTTACAAACTAATGGCTCATCAATGCTCTTGAATAAACTGCTTTTTTACTTTTTCATAGTATCTATTACTTTCATGTATCATGTAATTTATTTACTTACGATGGTTAATGCCAGGGTTCTACCTCATCTTGTTTATCAGATCTCAGAATTTTCCTTTAATGCAGTCACTACCAGGGGATAGCACCAAAAAAAAAAAAAAACCAAACGCACTGCAGCTGAGTCAATTTCGACTCAGAGGGAACCTACAGGACAAAGTAGAAAACTGCCCCATGGGGTTTCCAAGGAATGGCTGGTGGATTAAACTGCCAACCTTTTGGTTAGCAGCTGAGCTCTTTACCGCTGCATGACCAGGGCTCCAGCGATAGCACAGGGAACCTCAAACATTGGAAACCATGATTTATTCATAAATTGACGGCATTTCACATACAAGTTTTATAGCAACTTATTCCTCTTTCCAAAGTAAGTACATAGTACTGAGTAGGAAAAAAAATACTGATTTGAAGATCAAGCTAACTTTAATGAAATCTTTCAGTCAATTATGAACTCAATAGTAGAATCTAATTTTTTCATTACAAGACAAACTTTTCCTAAGTCCAGAGACACTACACGTGTTTCTTGTAAATACGGTCTATCTTTTAGAAGAAATAAAACAGCTGCCAACTCCTTAAGTACCAAGAATTTGTGTCATCAAAACCTTCTGATTTTAATATTAAAACACTTTTCTGTAAGTGTCCTTCCAATGCCAGTTAAGCCTTCCTAATTAGAATAAGACTTTTCCTATTAATTTTTAATTTAAAAATGCAGTGGGAAAAAAACTTTTAAAAAGTGGCTTGCCCTATATAACACAAAGAGTAGAGTACTTTATTTCAGTTTAGAAAAGCTTCAGAAGAGAGTTAAAACACTAGGGTTTATTATAATATCAGCCACCAATAAACAGTTGTATAACCATGGGCAAGTCATTAAATCTCTCTAGATATCAATTTCTTAATTTTTAAAATGAAAGGAGATAAATATCACAATTGGGGAAAAAATTTAACTTACCAAAACTTTGGTTTTTCTCTCTTTAGTTTCCTAAATATTGACTTTATACAAATTTTCCCTAACTTTTGAGATGATCTGTCTAAATTTCCACATATATTTAGGTTTCTGGATAATTCTTGACCTTACTAACTTAAAGTATCTCTCTTAAGCTAGTCAGAATTAGCTGTTTAAAGAAATAAACTTGACTAAGGATTAATTATCTTTATGATTAACTTATGAAATATTGGCCCTACTATTAGCTTCTGTTATATTTAAGGAGATGTCAAAAATCATTCCTATTATCCCACTTCATAGGCACATTTCAGTGTAATGCAACAGTAAACTGTTAGTGAACACAACCTACACTGAAACACTATGTAGATATATGTATAGAATTACAAGGTATTTTTTAAAAATAAAGACAGTGCAGTATGACAATAATTTGCTACAATACTAAACACCTCCACATCACCGTAAGATTTATAATTGACTAATAAATTAAACTAATAAATTTTTAGTCCACAACGACTAAAAAACTTTTCTTCAGTAAATATAGATATGTGTTATTTTACCCCTTAATAACTCTCTCACCCTAAAATTTTGTATATTGATGATACTAGTGACTTTTTCTAGACACACAAGTACCACTAGAGGCCACCAAATACTTCATTTTTAAAAACTGACGCATTTGCAACTTAGAAAAAGGAGATGACCACGCACACTAATATCTATAACTGGGGAAAGTTCCACATGAATCCTCAAAGCACAATACAAACCCAAGCCAAAATACCTGAACGTGTTTCATATAGGATATCTGGATCACCAAAAAAAAAAACTTGATTAGACCACGAATCTGGATGGGGAGAGTGGTATAAAAAATCATTCTTTAAATACCTTTGAAAATAGATTAAGTGACCCAAAGAATTGATGCTCTCTCTAAATAGTTATTGCCTTTTGTAATCAAATTAAATATCTATATATCGTTAATATATAGATACATAAAATCCCAGACCTGTCTTACACAAAGTCTTTTACTTATAATAATTTTTTTTAATATCTAAAGTTGGCTACCATCTATAGCAATCAAAACTGAAATAAAGAAGTCCTGTTGGCAAATTTATTCCATAGACTTGAATATACTCAAAATTCTGGCTTGAAGAAGAAAATCTGTCAACAAGCAGAATAAACAACACCTGGGAAAACTTTGTTCTGAGTTTCTAGGTGAGTAGCTCCTAGATTTTACCACGTCCCCTCACTTTTCCCAGTTTCTCCTAGTTACTAAAAATAAACAGCAAAAATTAGAAGGCCGAAGGGGTATCCGGAGATTTTGTAGATCCAAGGGAAACCTATGAAACAAAATGGGGTTTCTTGCTATCTGATAACCTACCTTTTTGCACAGTGACACATTATCTTTCAGGGGTTTCCAGGGACTCCAGAAAAACTTTATTCAGTTATGCTTTTGGTGTTGTATCTAAAAAAAATCTTTACTTAACCAAAGGTCACAAAGATGTTCTCCTAACTTTTCTTTTTTAAAGTTTTAGCTTTTACATTTAGTTTATATCCATTTCAAGTTAATTTTTGTATATGGTATGAGGTAGGGTCAAAGATGATTTTTCCCCCAGATGGGTATCTAGTTGTTCCAGCCCCGTTTGCTGAAAATCCTATCCTTTCCACGACCTTGGCAACTCTGCTGAAAATCAATATACCATATATGTGTGGGTTTGCTTCTTGTAGAACAATCCAAAGATTCTTCCATGGATCTATGTCTGTCCTTAAGCCAATACCATACTGTTCAGACTATTGAGCTTTATAGTAAGCCTTGAAATCAGGTAGTGTAGGTCTGCTAACATTTGTTCTTTCTTTCCAAAACTGTTTTGGTTACATGCTATACAAACAATATGTCTTTGGAGATCTATTCGTATCAGTAGGTAAAGTTCTATCTCATAACAGTTGCATTATATTCCATTGAATGGACGTGGTATCATTAACTCAATCAGTCCCCTACTGATGGACATTTAGATAGTGTCCAATCTTCTGCCATGAATATATGCATTTACACAGGCAACCATATAAATCAGTTTGTTCAGGAGAGTCCCACTTTATGCTTGTTTTCCCAATTCACCCACTTTCACTCTCAAAAGCATTCTGGTTTGAATAATATGTTGCATAGTTACCCTAATGTCAGTTTACCCATAAGACAAATTGCTATAAGTGAAATTAGGCAAGAATTACCTTTGATTCAACTTCCCAGACTATTTGTTACAAGAACAGATTCCATGTTAGAAACACAGTGTTAGAAAAAGATACCAAAATATGGGACAGCTCTGCTTTGAGACTTGTAGGTTATAGGTTATAGGAACCGCAGTATAATCAAATACATGATTAGAATCTGTCTTAGTTATCTAGTGCTGCTATAACAGAAATACCACAGTGTATGCCTTTAACAAACAGAAATTTATTTTCTTACAGTCTAGGAGGCTAGAAGTCCAAATTCAGGGTGCCAGCTCCAGGGGATGGCTTTCTCTCTGACAGTTCTGGCGGAAGGTCCTTCTCATCAATTTTCACCTGGGTCTAGGAGTTTCTCAGCACAGGGACCCCGGGTCCAAAGAACACACTCCACTCCCATTCTCTTCTTGCTTGGTGGTAGTGAGGTCCCTCTTCTCTCTGCTAGCTTCTCTCTTTTATATCTCAAAAGAGACTGACTCAAGATACAACCTAATCCTATTGATTGTGTCCTGCCTCATTAACATAACTGCCTCTAATCTTGCCTCATTAACATCAATTAGGATTTACAACACATAGGACAATTACATCAGATCACAAAACGGAGGACAGCCACACAATACTGGGAATCACAGCCTGCCCAACTTGATATATATTTTGGGGGAACACAATTCAATCTATGATATTCTGCCCTTCAGCACCCAAATATTCATGTCCTTGTCACATGTAAAATATTTTCACCCCATCAGATCATCCCAAAAGTCTGAAATCAACTCCAAGTCCAAATTTCATCCTGGGGCAAAATTCCTCTTCATCTGTGAAATCTAGAATACAAGTTATCTACTTCCAAAGTACAATGGTGGGACAGGCACAAGGTAGGTATTTCCATTACAAATGGGAAAATTTGGAGAGAAAAAGGGAGTAAACAAAAACCAAAAAAGAAAAAACCTATTGCCGTCAAGTCGATTCCAATTCATACCAACCCTACAGGACAAAGCAGAACTACCCCACAGAGTTTCCAAGGAGCACCTGGTGGATTCCAACTACCGACTTTTGGTTAGCAGCCATAGCTCTTAACTACTACACCACCAGCGTTTCCAGCAGAACAATTTACATTAGCTCTCAAGGTCTGAAAATAATCCTCTGTTCTCTGAGACCATCTAGGCAGTGGCCCTGCCCTCCAGACTCTGGGTGTTGGCCATGCTCTCTGGAATCTGGATAGAGGTCCCTCAGCCCTGGGCTTGGGCTCTGCTTTCCAGTCCCACTGAAACAGCAACTCTGCTCCCTCAGCTTTGGGCAGCCCCATTCTCCTGGTCCATCTGAGTGACAACCCCACCCCCTTAGCCCTGGCAGGCCCCATTCTTCCGGCCGTTGGGCATGGCAGCCCCACCCCTCAGCTTTGGAGAGCCGATCTGGCCCCATCCCACTGGCGCCCGTGAAAGGTAGCCCCACACTCTGGAACCAAGTTGGCGAAGATCTGACTCTATGAAACCTGGGAAGCCTTGGCCCCACCCTTTGAGACTCAGCAAGCTATGGTTCCACCCTTTGAGACCCCAGATGTCATGGCCATACATCTGAGACCAAGGAAGTTCTGCTTCTGTGCTCTTCATCTCTTCAGCTTCTGCTTTCTAGTTCCCTGGCCCCTCAGTCCTCTTGGGCCAGCCTGGCCTCTGCCCTGCTCGGGCAAGTGTTACAAAGCTCTTTAGCTCTACCAATAAGTATCTGGAGGCACTCCACTCTGCCAGTAAACCTCGGCCAGAAGGCACTTAGCTCTCTCACTCCATGGGTTGGTAAGCCTAGCTCCACCAGTAAGTACCTAGAGGCACCCAACTCCACCAGAAAGCCTCCTGCCCAAAGGTGCTCAGCTCTTTTGCTCCATGGGTCTGCTCCCATGCCATCTCATGCCGGTCTCCTGGTTCTGCTGCTGCCATTTCTCTGCTGCTGCTTCTCATTGTCTATGCCATCTCTAGTGTTACAGCTCTCCTGACTTCCTTCTGCGTCCTCACCAGAATTGTCTTTGATGTCCATAATTCCACCAACAGTCTCTTCAAAGCAATCTAGGCTTTTACTATTATCCATTTTAAAACGCTTCCAGCCTCTACCCATTACTCAATTCTAAAACCACTTCCACACTGTAAGCATCTGTTAGAGCAGCACCCTACTCTTGGTACCAAATTCTGTCTTAGTCATCTAGTGCTGCTATAACAGAAATATCACAAGTGTTTAACAAACATAAATTTATTCTCTCACAGTCTAGAAGGCTAGAAGTTCAAATTCAGGGGACCAGCTCCAGGGGAAGGTTTTCTCTCTCTCTGTTGGCTCTGGGGGAAGGTCCTTGTCATTAATCTCCCCCTCGGTATAGAGGTTTTAAATAACCCATAGGTGTAATATGGCTGACAATTACATGAGAGATGAGCAGCAGTATTCCCTGTGGTAATGAGGGACAGGATGTTTGCAAACACCATGAATTTGTAGTGGGTCAGCATATTGTACTTCTGCATATCCCTTAGAATGTTCTTTATGGCCTCAAAGCTTCAAATGTGGCAGAAACTCCATGTCATGGATTGAATTATGTCCCTCCAGAAATGTGTGTATCAATTTGGCTGGGCCATGATTCCCAGTATTGTGTGGTTGTCTTCCATTTTGTGATTGTAATTTTATGTTAAAGAGGATTCGGGTGGGAATTTAACACCCTCACTAAGGTCACATCCCTGATCCAATGTAAAGGGAGTTTCCCTGGGTGTGGACTGCACCACCTTTTATCTTACAAGAGATAAAAGGAAAGGAAAGCAAGCAGAGAGTTGGGAAACCTCATAGCACCAAGAAAGCAGTGCCGGGAGCAGAGCGCGTCCTTTGGACCTAGGGTTCCTGCGCAGAGAAGCTCCTAGTCCAGGGGAAGACTGATAACAAGGACCTTCCTCCAGAGATGACAGAGAAAGCCTTGCCCTGGAGCTGATGCCCTGAATTTGGATTTGTAGCCTACTAGACTGTGAGAAAATAAAATTCTATTTGTTAAAGTCATCCACTTGTGGTATTTCTGTTATAGCAGTACTAGATGACTAAGACACCCAGCATGGCAAGAAAATCTTGTCTGAGGTGGTTCTGAGAGCAGTGCTGAAGCAGTTGACCATAGAGACTGGGAAGGGAAAAATTCCCTAGCATAACTGAGGACATCAATGCACTGGTGAGATGAGCAGAATTGTGAGTAACTGAAAGTCTAGTACAAGATAACAAACCATTTAAGAGAATATAAGAAAAATAACACTAAGATTGACAGAGAATGCCATCCCATAACTATCCTCTTCCTCAAAGAGCATGAAAGAATCTAATACCTCAGGTTCACCCTCTCGGCTTCATCAGGTTCTCTGACAGGTGGTTTTATTACTTCAACAGTGCAAAAGTGGGAAACAAAAATGTGCGCAAAAATCATTTTTCCAGCTTAAATCCCACTGATATCCACCTGCTTTGTTTTGAACTTAACTTAAAAAGTCCTTTTTGTAGTCCTTTGTATATTTTAAAAGCCATGTGTTAATACTTCATAGCAATGTTCTTGTGTTTTCAGCCTCAACTTTATGCAAAATCAAGAGTTTTTCCATATCTTTTACACCAAGCTCTGGATCATCTTTAAATCTGAATGCATCACCAAGTGTTCTACCCCAGGACAGTGGCTTTAGATTCTACCTCTAGTACTTCTCATTTGCATCTTTCATAATACTGTATATATTTATTTTTAGCTGGTTTCTTATATTTCTCAAATCTCTCTGACTGGCATATTTTCCAACTTATCTTTATTCTAAAGTATGTATACAGCTGGCTTTTTATACCCACATGCAGGAGCCTACATTTTTATCTATTATATTTTATCTTCTTAGATAAAGGGTCCATAAATCTAGCCTTTTAAGATCTTTGTGAACACTGATTCTGTCATCCAATATGTTCACTCTCTCTCTCATTTTCCTTTCATGTATATTCCTATACAACGAGGGGAGAGAATTATCTTACAACCTTTCTAAACTCAGTTCCATGACCAAACAGTATTAATACTAGGTCAGATGGATATATTCATTGCATTCAAAATAGCTTAAAGAATAAAAGCATCACATGATACTTATACCTACTTATCTTCCATCAAATATCATACCATACTAAGGTACTTCTTCTATGTTACATCTGCAGAATGTTGAGTAAAAATTTTTTTCTCTTCTCCTCAATTTATACTTAATTTACAGAAGATTAAATTCATATTGAAGGTAGTTAAATCACTAGTCTATAAATTAAAGAACTGAACTAATGGCTTAAGACTCTAAAACTTAGAAATTCTAATGGAATGTCTATTTCTTTTACTCAAGCCACAAAATTTATTTATCACAGTACTTTAGTCTTCTAAGAAAACTTAGGTAGATCTACAAATGCCTCAGTACTGGCATTCCATAATGCAGACTGGTGCATATTTTCTGAATTATTATATAAAAAAATTCATTTCTGAAATAAGGCATCTTTAAAAACGAGCTAGTGCCAAACAATGCTATTTTTCTGATGTCCAAGACCTAGCTAATGAAAATATTTGCCCCATAATCAGAAATAGATTGTTAGCCATAGAATGCCTCAGCAAAACAATTCTTTAATGTTCTTTGAAATACTGTCACTAAAATTAACTGGAATTTATTTATATGATCGTCTGTGGTTTCCTGGTATGCTTAAAAAGCACAAGAAAAGGATAAAAATACCCTAGAATTGGAAAAGTAGTTATTATGTTGGTTAAGTTTATTTTCATATTTTTATTTTTAAATCCTTCCAAATTGAAGGTCACCATTTCTCAACAGAGGAAAAGAGGAAAAGAAAAAGAAGACAATTTCTTTATTTAAAAACTAAAAAAGTAAATTCAGCATCCTCTAAATTAAATTTTGGATTTGATTTATTAGGGAATAGAGGTCTAAAATTCTTTCTTCTAAGTCTTAAAATTTAGTCTACAGGCTGAACACAATTACATTTTGTTTAGAATTTAAATATATCAAATATGTGCTACCTAAGGGAGAGAGGTGGCAATAGAAAATAATTTCAATCTAATACTATGCTCTGAACCCAGCTTTGACATCAGATGAAATAAATAATCAAAGGAGCCCCGGTGGCGCAGTGTTTAAGCACTCGGCTGCAGACCAAAAGATTGGCAGTTTGAACTCACCAGCTGCTCCACGGGAAAAAGATGGGGCAGTCTGCATCTGTAAAAATATACAGCCTGTGGGGTTGCTATGAATCGGCATCGACTCAGCAGCAATGTGTTTAGTTTTGGTTTTAGTCGCCCCTATTCAATAACTCAGCATTCTCTTAGCAATTCTCATCCTCAGTTCTTCCAAATTAAAGAAACTTATCTTAAGATTCTGCATTTACACTAAAATACCAATGCTAACCATAGCTTAAAATGTCAATTCCAGAATATACTCAAATCTTGGCTAAGAGAAAGAGTCAAAAGACCTGAGTTTGAATCCCAGTTCTGCTACATCCTACCTGTCGGACCTTGGTGAAATTTAAACTTTCTAAGCCTCATTTTCCTTATCTGTAAATCAGATAAACTAACACCAATCATCTAAATTTATTTCAGTTAATCATAGCCCGTCAATTTTATACAATTGCTAGATACTAACATTAATGTTACATGCTAAGTTTTTCCAGCACCTTGCGGGGTAAGATTTTTCTTCTGTCAATCACTGGAAAAGGATCACTACCAGCCTGGAAACAAACTAGTTAGGGACTGAGCCAGACCACCTTCAAATAAACTTAATTATGCCCATCACTGGTCTTAAAACTACAAGAGTTACTCTAGATTTCAAGGCATATCACAGTTATAAATGTTAAGGCTGTTCATATGCAGAATAGTTGCATATTTCTAATACACTCAATAATAGCACAAGGCAATAAATAAGTAAAAAACAACAAAAAATTTACAGTAAATGATTCTATTATGTTAAAAAATGGGCTTTTATAGATATAAACAAACTACTTTTGTACTTCATTAGGCATAACGGATATTAAAGAATCAGAATTGCTATTAATTATGGAAGAGTTAAAAGAAAAAAATTCCAACATAATTCAACAGATCAATATTCTTCACAAATTAATCTAGTTGAAAACAATCTTTGAAATGCTAAGATTTAGTCAAGAAGTGATCTACGAAAATCTTAGGTGAGGACGAGTTCTATCTACACCTTAGCACCCCCATTTCACCAACTCCAGCAACACAGACTTTACTTCTTATAACAGAGACAGAGAACATGGCAATATCTTCATACAAAGAGAAAAGCTATCCATTTTACTAAGTAGTAAAATCAATATGTGTCTCTCCCTCACAACTGGAGAAAGATCAGTGGCATCACAAGTATCTATTCCTTCGGCTTTCAAAACACAAAACTTATCCTTTCCCAGCCATACCTAAATAGCTGGTGACAAGCCATTATCAACCTCTCTCTGCATCTCATAATGTCGGTTCTTATTGAAACTTATGAAGGTGGTAGTCACTGTTCATATTGTCAAACTGATTCAGTTCATCTTATCACATTTTGATGTGAGGGGAGGCAAGAGCTCAAAAAAATTCTAAAAGTCAGGGGAAAGAAAAGCTGGTAATAGGGAACCCAAGATCGAGAAGGGAGAGTATTCATATGTCATGGGATTGTTACCCAATGTCATAAAACAATATGTGTACTAACTGATTAATGAGAAGCTAGTCTGTTCTAAACCTTCACCTAAGTACAATTAAAAAACAAAACTGTAAGACATTCCCAGCACCAAAATATTCCCAACTCAGTTATCAGTGAAAAGGATGCTGAAACACGGGTTTAAAGGCTTTTATAGGTGGCAAAGCCAAGATGGCAGAGTACTCATACACTTCCGGTAGACCCTCTTACACCAAAGACCTGGGAAAACAAGTGAATCAATTCTATATGACAATCTAGGACCCCGAAACATCAAAGGCAAAGTTGAGGAACCGGACTGAGTGGAAGGGGAGGAAGAGATGGCTTGGAAACAGCAAGGAGTTGCCACACTTGACCTGGAGAGAGCCTGAGCCCTTGACACCTGATTAGCTAATGGGTCAGCGGTGACGCAAGCAAGCAGCACTGTTCGGGAGGCATTTTTCACACTGAGAAAGACACAGCAGCAGAGAGTCTACTTGGTCACCCAGAACCAGTCAGAAGCAGCCTTAATCGGCAAAAGATAAGTACTTGCGTCTGGCCTACTGGGTGGATCAAAAACACTCCCCTTAGGGAAATACCTCTCTCCCATTTACCTCTCCACTCCCTGCTATGCACTGGGTCCCAGACTGGCTTCAGCAACCGCTGAGTCCCCTGGGCCGAAAGCAGGATCCACCACATGCCCTGAGCCATTCTCTCGGCACTGGAGAGTGAACAAAGTAACAAACGGGAAAAAATAAACTGCCAGTTCCCCTAAGCCAGGAACCCAGGACAGGCACAGCTCCTTTGCCTAGGCACAGGCATAAGGGATCCACAGACTTTGAGTGCCCTTCCCCCTGCAGAGACTTGTGTGGACCCATCTCAACAGCGTAGGTCCTCATTACCGCAGTACAACAGGGTATATACCGGAACCCTAACTTCAACTGTTTCAGCTGTGAAGTGGCAGGTTCTTGACATTTGACACTGCTCTGCCCATTAAGCAGGGTCTTCACCTACCCACATCAGCGGCCTGAGGACTGGTGGCTCCACCTACGCCACCTAGCCACCTGAGAGAGGGGCTCATGAATAAGAGATTCCCCCCAGTCCTTACAGCCAACAGCATTAGGTGCTCATAGTTGGCCTGCAAAACCCACCCACCTATGCGCGCTTGGGAACAGGGACACGCCTTCCTCCTGGACACTCAGGGGGGACCATCAGCCCCCTTCCTTGCTCGGAGTGTGTCCCCCTGCTGCACTCAGATGCCTGTGCCTACACAAATCACCCATGCCTGTCTAGGACTGTAAGTGAGAGCCTACACCACACACTTGGTGG
>NW_004443942.1:2263222-2267008 GCF_000243295.1 Trichechus manatus latirostris
CAATACAGAAAATTAAAAAGATTAGAGAAGAGCATAATGACAAACTTAACAGACTGCAAGAATCCATACAGAGACCGCAATCAGAAATCCAGAAGATTAACAATAAAATTTCAGAATTAGAGAACTCAATAGAAAGTCATAGGAGCAGAATTGAGGCAATGGAAGTCAGAATTAGTGAGACTGAACATAAAGCACTTGACACCAACTTATTTGAGGAAAAATCAGATAAAAGGATTTAAAAAAAATGAAGAAACCCTAAGAATTATGTGGGACTCTATCAAGAGGAATAACCTACGAGTGATTGGAGTATCAGAACAGGGGAGGATAACAGAAAATACAGAGAGAATTGTTGAAGATTTGTCAGCAGAAAACTTCCCTGATATCTTGAAAGATGAGAAGGTATCTATCCAAGATGTTCATCGAACCCCACGTAAGGTAGAACCCAAAAGAAAGTCACCATGACATACTCTAATCAAACTTGCCAAAACCAAAGATAAAGAGAGAATTTTAAGAGCACCTAGAGATAAACAAAAAGTCATCTACAAAGGAGAGTCAATAAGAATAAGCTCAAACTACTCAGCAGAAACCATGCAGGCAAGAAGGTGATGGGATGACATATACAAACCCTTGAAGGAAAAAAACTGCCAGCCAAGAATTATATATACAGCAAAACTGTCTCTCAAAAATGACGGCGAAATTAGGGCATTTCCAGATAAACAGAAGTTTAGCGAATTTGCAGAAATCAAACCAAAATTACAAGAAATTCTAAACGGAGTCCTCCACTTAGAAAATCAATAACAACAGATAACAACCCAAGACTAGAACACAGGACAGAGCGACCAGCTATTAACCCAGATAGGGAAGTCACAAAAATAAACCAAAGCTAAAACACTGAAAACAGGGAAACAGAGATGTCAACATGTAAAAGATGACAACAATAAAACAAAAAAGAGGGACTTAAAAATGTAGACATAGATTTTTCATATGGAGCGGAAGTCAAGGCGATAAAAGAAATAAAAGAGTGGTATAAACTTAGAAAAATAGGGGTAAATATTAAGGTAATCACAAAGGAAACTAACAATCCTTCAAGTCAAAATAAAAAACTAGAAAAATGTAAAGACTCAGCAAATACAAAATCAACAACAATGAAAAAGATGAAAAGAAAATACATAAAGCAAAACGACTCAGCACAGAAAATTAAGTGGAATAAACAAACTGTGAACAACACACAAAAAAAGACATCAAAATGACAGCACTAAACCCATACCTGTCACTAATTACACTGAAGGTAAATGGACTAAATGCACCAATAAAGAGACAGAGAGTGGCAGAATGGATAAAAAACCACCATCTGTCTATACGCTATGAGAGACACACCTTAGACTTAAAGACACAAACAAACTAAAACTCAAAGGATAGAAAAAAAATATACCAAGCAAACAACACTCAAAAAAAGAGCAGGAGTGGTAATATTAATCTCTGACAAAACAGACTTTAAAGTAAAATCCACCACAAAGGATAAAGAAGGACACTATATAATGATTAAAGGGTCAACACACCAGGAGGACATAACTATCATAAATATTTACACACCCAACGACAAGGCTCCGAAATACATAAACTGTAACAGCACTGAAAGGAGAAATGGACAGCTCCACAACACGAGTAGGAGACTTCAACACACCACTTTCGGTGAAGGACAGAACATCCAGAAAGAAGCTCAACAAAGACACAGAAGATCTAAATGCTACAATCAACCAACTTGATCTCATAGACATATTACCAAACAGTCTACTCAACAGCAGCAAAGTATACATTCTTTCCAATGCACAAGGAACATTCTCCAGAAGAGACTACATATTAGGCCATAAAGCAAGCCTTAACAAAAGCCAAAGCATCAAAATATTACAAAGCATCTTTTCTGACCATAAAGCCATAAAAGTAGAAATCAATAACAGAAAAGGCAAGCAGTAAATAACAAACACAGGGAACCTAAACACCACCTTGCTCAAAAACTACTGGGTTATAGAAGAAATTAAGGATGGAATAAAGAAATTCATAGAATCAAACAAGAATGAAAACACATCCTACCAGCAACCTTGGAACACAGCAAAAGCAGTGCTCAGAAGTCAGTTTATAGCAATAAATGCACACATCAAAAAAGAAGAAAAGGCCATAACCAAAACATTAACCCTACAACTGGAACAAGTAGAAAGGGAGCAGCAAAGGAAACCCTCAGGCACCAGAAGAAAGGAAATAATAAGAATTACAGCAGAATTAAATGAAATAGAGAACAGAAAAACATTTCAAAGAGTTAACAAGACCAAAAGTTAGTTCTCTGAAAAAATCAACAAACTGATAAATCATCAGCCAAACCGACAAAAGGAAAACAGAGGAGAAAGCAAATAACCTGTATAAGAAATGAGGTGATATCACAACAGACCCAACTGAAATTAAAAGAATCATAACAGAATACTATGAAAAACTGTACTCCAACACACCTGAAAAACTAGAGGAAATATACAAATTTCTAGAACTCACTACCTACCTAAACTAACACAGAGGTAGAACAACTAAATAAACCCTAACAAAAGAAGAGACTGAAAAGGTAATTTTAAAACTCCCAACAACAACAACAAAAAAGCCCTGGCCCAGATGGCTTCACTGGAGAATTCTACCAAACTTTCAGAGAAGAGTTAACACCACTACTACTAAAGGTATTTCAGAGCATAGAAAAGGACAGAATACTCCCAAACTCATTCTATGAAACCAGTATAATGCTGATACCAAAACCAGGTAAAGACACCACAAAAAAAGAAAATCACAGACCCATATACCTCATGAACATTGATGCAAAAATCCTCAACAAAATTCTAGCCAAAAGAATTCAGCAAAATATCAAAAAAAAATTCAACATGATCAAGTATGATTTATACCAGGTATACAGGGATGGTTCAACATTAGAAAAACAATCAATGTAATCCATCACATAAATAAAACAAAAGACAACAACCACATGATCTTATCCATCAACACAGAAAAGGCATTTGACAAAGTCCAACACCCATTCATGATTAAAACTCTCAACAAAATACGAATAGAAGAAACATTCCTCAATATAATTAAGGGCATTTACACAAAGCCAACAGCCAACATCATCCTAAATGGAGACAGTTTGAAAGCATTCCCCTTGAGAACGGGAACCAGACAAGGATGCCCTTTATCACCACTCTTATTCAACAATGTGCTGGAGGTCCTAGCCAGAGCAATTAGGCGAGAAAAAGAAAGGGCATCCAAATTGGTAGGGAAGAAGTCAAAGCATATCTATTTGCAGATGATATGATCTTATACACAGAAAACCCCAAAGAATCCTCAAGAAAACTACTGGAACTAATAAAAAATTTCAGCAAAGTTTCAGGATACAAGAGAAACATACAAAAATCACTTGGATTCTTCTACACCAACAAAGAGAACCTCGAAGAGGAAATCACCAATCAATACCATTTACAATAGCCCCCAAGAAGATAAAATACTTAGAAATAAATCTAACCAGACACTAAAAGACCTATACAATGAAAACTACAAGACACTACTGCAAGAAACCAAAGGAGACCTGCATAAGTGGAAAAACATACCTTGCTCATGGATAGAAGACTCAACATTGTGAAAATGTCAATTCTACCCAAAAAGATCTACAGATACAATGCAATCCTGATCCAAATTCCAACGGAATTTTTTAAGGAGATAGAGAAACAAATCACCAACTTCATATGGAAAAGGAAGAGG
>NW_004443942.1:2268527-2288038 GCF_000243295.1 Trichechus manatus latirostris
CCAACCACCTGAAGTAAAAGAGAATGAAGAACATCAAAGACACAAGGAAAGTATTAGCCCAAGAGACAGAAAGGGCCACATAAGCCAGAGATTTCATCAGTCTGAGACCAGAAAAACTAGATGGTGCCCAGCTACCACCAATGACTGCCCTGATAGGGAACACAACAGAGAGTCCCAGATGGAGCAGGAGAAACGTGGGGTACAGAACTCAAATTCTAGTAGGAAGACCAGACTTAATGGTCTGAATGAGACTGGAGGAACTCCAGAAAGCATGGCCCCCAGATTCTCTATCAGCCCAGTACTAAAACAATTTCCGAGGCCAACTCTTCAGACAGGGATTGGACTAGATTGTGGGACATAAAGGGATACTTGTGAGGAGTGTGCCTCTTAGCTCAAGTAGATACAAGAGACTAAATGGGCAGCTTCTGTCTGGAGGTGAGATGGGAAGGCAGAGAGGGTTAGGAGCTGGTTGAATCTACATGGAATCAGGGGTGGAAAGGAGGTGTGTGCTGTCACAGTATGGGGAGAGCAATTAGGGTCATATAACAACGTATGTATAAACTTTTATATGGGAGACTAACTGGAAATGTAAACTTCATTTAAACTACAACAATAAACAAAACAAAAATAAATAAGAGCTTTTATAGTACAAATACCTGGTTATTCACACCTTAAGACCAAGGCAGTGAGAGAAGAGAAGGAATACAAAGGGCTTTCCAAAAATTTGCTTATCCATGAATCTTCACATTTTTTTCTTCATTTTTAATGCTAAAATTGAAGATTTACCATCTTTGTAGGCCTGCGGAACCCACAACCTTCTTTACCCAGCTGGGTTATAGACAATCAAAACTAAGCATTCAAAGCTAATGGCATAACATCTTTATAGATGCTGAGAGAAAATAAATAATGTCAACCTACAATTGTCTTGCCAGAGAAATTTTCGTGCAAGGACAAGGGTGAGATAAATGCACTTTTAGATAAACAAAAGCGGAGACATCAAAACTTGCTAATTGAAGAACTTCTGAAGTTTCACTGTCCGATGTGGTAGCCACTAGCCACATGTGACTGTTTCAATTAAAATATATAAAATTAAAAATTCAGTAACTCAGTCACATTTACCAGTGTGGCTAGTGGCTACCATATTGAACAGATCAGAGACGAAATATTTCACAACTGCAGAGAGTTCTACTGAGCAGCACTGTTAAAAGATATACCTCAACATGGGGAATCAGGGACGGAAAGGAGGAATGTGCTATCACAGAATGGGGTGGGCAATTAGTGTCACATAACAATGTATATATAAAATTTTCTATGGAGACTAACTTGAAATGTAGACTTCATTTAGACTACCACACTAAAAAAGAAAGAAAAGATATAGCTCTAGAAGAAGGAGAAAATTGCAGAACAAAGGTCTGAGATGCAAGGTGGAAGGTCTAGTAAAGAAAATGATAAGTGAGTAAATCTAAACAAACACGGGTCATATAAAATAATATTAATGTCTAAATTGGTTGGTTACAAAAGAAAATACAAAACTACTTACATTATACATGTAAGCCAGGACAGAAATGATTAGCATTAAAATATTCTAAGATATTTTATTATTCATGTAAAGACTGGACCAAGAAATAAAATTAAGCAATATACTGCTTATGAGAGACACACCTAAGACATAAAGGCTCAGAAAAGCTGAATGTAAAAAGTTGGAAAAAGATGTACCAGGTAAATGCTATCCAAAACAACGCTGTTGACAAGCTTTATGAGAAGTTAAAAAAGGTCAGGTTATCGTGATAAAGCTTTAATTCAGCAGGAAGATAATATATTTCAGATTGTATGAAGCTTCAAAACATATGAAGTGAAAATTGATAAAACCGTAAGAAATAATCGACAAATCCATCATTATAGTAAGAGATTTCATATATGTTTCTGCCAGTATTTGGCAGATGAAGCAGATAAATGAGCAAGGATGCGAAAGATTTCAACATCACAATTACTCATCTTGATCTAATGGATTTATGCAGAACACTGCACTCAATAATTGAATCGTTTGTTGCCGTGTGCCTTTTGAGTTGATTCCGACTCACAGTGACCCTACAGGACAGAGTAGAACTGTCTCATAGGGTTTTCTGGGCTGTAATCTTTACGGAAGCAGATCGCCAGGTCTTTCTCCTGCAGAGAGGCTGGTGGGTTCGCATTGCTAACCTTTCAGTGAACAGCCGAGCACTTAACCATTGCGCCACCAGGGCTCCTTAATAATTGCATAGTATGCAGTATTTTCAAATGCCTGTGGAACCGTTATGAACATTAATTGTGCATAAAACAAATCTCAACAGATTTCAAGGAACTGGTCTTACACAGACCCTTTCCACTACCAGTGTGGTCCACAGAACAGCGTCATCTGAGGATGTGTTAGAAATGCAGAAGCTCAGGCCTCACCCCAGACCTCCTGAACCACAATCTGCCTTTTGACAAGACCCCCGGAGATCCATATGCTCATGAAAATTTCACATGCATTGACACAAGACCTATTTTCTGACCGCAGTGTGATTAAGTTAGAAATCAATAACACAAAGATAGTTAAGGAAACTTCACGTATTTGTAAAGTAAAAACACACCTGTAAAAATAGGAATATATGTATATGGGAGATACTGTTAATTCCATCTACACATAATGCTTGGTGTATGTGTTTTTTTTTCCACCCCTGTGGGTTGGTTCCCTGAGTCCTTGACCCAAAAATTGGGAACAACTGCCTTAAATTTACTGTCAATCCAAAACTAAAAACCCGTTGCCGTCGAGTCTATTCTGACTCGTGGTGACCCTGTGGGACAGAGTGGAACTGCCCCGTGGGGTTTCCAGGGAGTGGCTGGTGGATTCAAACTGCTGACTTTTGGTTAGCACCTGAGCTCTTAACCACTGCGCCACCAGGGCTCCTTACTGTCAATAATACCAGTTTAATTATAGGTAATATTTTGAGAACTAGTATGTACTTCTTCCTTAGCCTTTCTGAATATTATGACTCTATCCCTGGTTGGCCTGAGAAACACATCGGCCTGAGGAGAGATTAGGATTTGTAACAGCAAGGAGGCAGAGAGGAAGAAACAGGTGATTTTTAAACATTTTCTTATGAAAAAGTTTAAACATATACAAAAGTAGAGAAACAGTGTAACAACCCCCCATGGTACCCCTCACCACCTAGACTGTTTTGTTTCCTCTGTACTCCTACCCACCTCCCCGCTTTGAGTTATTTTGAAGCAAACCCTAGACATCTTATCATTTCCTCTGGAAAGATGTCTACGTTTTCTCTAGAAGAAAAAGAATATTTAATAAAAATGGGCACATTATCAGTAACCTACTCAAAATGAATATTTTTTAATATCATTAAATAGCCACTCAGTGTTCAAATTTCACCAATTATTATCTCGTAATTTCTACTTTTAACAGTTCATTGTTTTACTCAGAATCGAAATAAAGTTCATACACTGCAAAAACAAACAAACAAAAAAACTAAGCATTCAGTGATGCACCTTTTTAGTTTAGCAGAACTGTACAGTCATTAGGTAGGATGAGAAAATTCCCAATTTTCAACATCAGTTTTATTCTAATAGATACTTCTGATCCATGCTAACAAGAGAATGAACAATTCTTCCTCTGAGGGAGGGGCTGCAAGATGTCAAACAAATAGCAACAAGAACAACAATAAACAACCAGCTAGCTCATTTACTGAAAAATTATTTTTTGAAAGACATTGTTCTAAGCATTTCATGTGTATTTATGTGTATTTTTTTTTCCCATTTTTAACTTCATAGCAATCCTGTAAGATTAAACCCCTTTCCTTGGATACACTTCTGACTTATAACGACCCCATGTGTTACAGAGCAGAACTGCTCCATTGGGTTTTCTTGGCTATAATCTTTCACAGAAGCTGGTCTCCCGGCCCTTCTTCCATGGTGCCAGTGGGTGAGTTCAAACTGCCAAACTTTAGGTTAGCAGTCCAGCACAAACCATTTGCACCACCCACGGACATTCCCTATAAGATTAGTACAATCATTCTCCTTATTTTACAGATGAGGACTCTGATGCCCAAAGAGGTTAAGTAACTTGTCAAAAGTCACACGGTGCAGCTAGGATTTCAACCCAGGCAGTCTGCTCCAGAGCTTGAAGTCTTAACTATCATCTTATACCAAACGGTCTCTTAACAAGAATTGCTTAGAAGACACCACTCATATTAAATACACACATACACACAGATGCACACTCTAGTACGTTTGGAGAACTAAACTTTATAGTCATTTTGTAAAACACTTTATTGATCATCTTTCCACACCCTCATTTTACCACCATGATCTGCCACTAGATATGTGTGTCCTGGACATCATAAATTATGTTCAACCTTTTAAATCCCTTAAAAATGGCTGACAAAAAAAATCAGTTAAATTTCTCTATAATAAAGCAACCTACAGATCCTATAGTTAAGAAGAAAATAATTCAGATTTGTGACTTCCAGATGAAACTCAAATCCTGACTGACCACCATTAAACTAACCTCTGTTATTTGTGTTTTCTGTTTTGTTTTCACTTAAAAAAAAATAGATATTTCAGAAAAAATATAATAAATATTTGTTTAGTAATATACTAGCATGAAGTTACTAGGCTAAGATATTAACTAAAGAATCAGAGGGATTTTTTCAGCTTCCAAATATATAAAGATCATCAATTTCATCTTTAATATTAGAAAGAAGTTTAAATGGGAAAAAGATGAGCAAAACAGGATTCTAAAATCAATATACTCAAGCGTTATTGTACATTGGGATTCAAGGAAAGAGAAGTATTCCTAATAATATCTTGCAGCTGAATCATTAAATTATTTAACAATAAATGTAAACTGGCGTAACATAGTTCATAAAGATAATGTTCTACATCCTAGTTTGGTGAGCAGCATCTGGGGTCTTAAAAGCTTGCAAGCAGCCATCTAAGATACAATCATTGGTCTCTTTCCATCTGGAGCAAAGGAGAATGAAGGAAATCAAATACTCAAGGAAGGAATTAGCCCACAAAACTAATGGCCTTCACGAACCACAGCATCCTCTAGCCTGAGACCAGAAGAACTAGATGGTGCCCAGCTATCACTACTGACCACTTCGACCAAGGTCACAGTAGAAGGTCTGGGTTAGAATGAGAGAAAAATGCAGAATGAAACTCAAATTCATAAAAAAGACCAGACTTACTGGACTGGTAGAGACTGAAGGAACCCCCGAGACTATCGCCCTAAGACCGATACCCTTTTAACTTGGAACTGAAGCCACTCCCGGTCACCTTTCAGCCAAACAATAGATTGGCCTATAAAATAAACAATAACACCCATGAGAAACGTGCTTCTTAGAACATTCAACTATATGATACCAAACGGGCAACATTTACCCAAAAGCAAAGATGAGAAGGCAAGCAGGGGCAGGGAAACTGGAAGGATGAAAATGGGGAAGGCAGGGTGGAAATGGGGAGAGTGCTGACACATTGTGGGGAAAGCAACCAACGGTACAATTTGTGTATGAATTGTTGAATTGGAAACTCATTTGCTGTGTAAACTTTCGCCTAAAACACAATAAAATGTTAAAAAATAAAATAAATGCAACATAAAAAGACATCTGAAAATATGAAACAAGAAACGTTCTATCATTATAAAAGTGCAGTAATGCAACACAAACTTACCAATTCAATTCCCTGTGGAAAAGGTGTATCATCCCAGTCCTTCTGTGGAAATCTCTGGATTATTTTCCCCAAACCTTCTCCTGATGATCCTGTTAATTAAATCCAAGTGAATTAGTTACCGAGCAATTAAAAAGTCTGAAAACTTTCTAAATGAATATTTATTGAATAAATTGATATACTGTTTAATCATTTTCAAGTTTAAAAGAGCATAAAAGTCTTTACCTTCTAAACATAATACTGAAATGGCAGGTAATCCCTATCCTATAAACCAAAAACTATCCCGTTGCCGTCAAGTCGATTCTGACTCATAACGACCCTATAGAACACGGCAGAACTGACTCATAGGGTTTCCAGTGCTGTAATCTTTACAGAAGCAGACTGCCACAACTTTCTCCCAGGGAGCAGCTGGTGGGTTCGAACCGCCAACTTTTTGATTAGCAGCCCAGCGCTCAACCACTGTGCTACCAGGGCTCCATCCCCATCCTATAGATGCTGAAAAAAGTGACTGACATGTATGAAAGCAAGGAAAATAGATAAGAGGTACTGAAATCTCGAGCCTCTACCCAGGGATGGATTACCCAATAAGCAAGGTACACAACGTAAACCTATGCGTAACTTGCTAACTGGTTAACGCACCCATCTCTACCATATCACGGAAATAAGGACCCTTTGTTCCCCAACAAGTAATCTTCTCAGTACCCTAAACTGAAAATTAACAACATTTTTCCTAGGGAGACAAAGTAATTTAAGTGACAACTGAAATGGTACTGTTAGCACTGAACTTCAGTTATGGGTTAAGCTTTTCTGACTTTACTTGAAATGATTACTTGTCCATTGTCTAGGCAGGATTTCTCAAACTTAGTCCTACTGACATTTGGGCCAGATAATTCCTTGTGGGCAGCTGTCCCATGCATTGCAGGATGTTTAGCAGCATTCCTAGCCTCACCCCACCAGATGCCAGTAGCACCCTTCCTCTCAGTACGTAACAACCAAAAATGTTCCAGACATTGCCAAATGTCCCATTGCCCCCACTTGAGAACTCTGGCCTACAGCAGTTATTACAAAATTATCCTGTGACACCAAAGAATAGATCAACTTGTAATTCAACTTTGGGGACATAATACGTAAGTAACTTGGAGATGGAAAGTACATGTCAGAGCTAGACTGCTTTTTGCTATACTTTTTAAAGAGCTTCACATGATGCCATACTTTACATGCTATCCCAGCTCACTCTCAAGTGAAAGCAACCATACTTCTCTTTTTAGATCCTGTGTCTATTACTCACTGTATTTAGTATACCCCTCACTTTGCTTTGTTTTGTTAGTGTATACATACCATGCAACCATTTTAGATTAACAGGTTGATGGGCATTTATAAACTCAGTGAAAATGATTCCAATAAAATTTTTTAAAACTGAAAAATGGAAATTATTCAATTGCATTATATTTTTTTAAATGTTCAAGGAGTCTCCTCCAGAAAATATTTTCAAAACAAACTTTAACAATATTGGCATAGTGTGATTAATTTTTTTTTATTTTTCCACTGGAGTCAAAACTTCCAAAGTCAAAAAATTCTTGGTCAAAAAGCTAAGAAGTTTCCTGAATACAATCAAACACTTTGAGGGACAGAGTAACAGGGGTAGGGATCTGGGGACGGGGACATCTAGGTCAACTGGCATAACAAACTTATTAAGAAAATGTGCTGCATCCTACTTTGGTGAGTGGCGTCTGGGGTCTTAAAAGCTTGCAAGTGGCCATCTAAGATGCATCAATTGGTCCCAACCACCTGGAGTAAAGGAGAATGAAGAACATCAAAGACACAAGGAAAGTAGTAGCCCAAGAGATAGAAAGGGCCACATAAGCCAGAGACTTCATCAGCCTGAGACCAGAAAAACTAGATGGTGCCCGGCTACCACCAATGACTGCCCTGACAGGGAACACAACAGAGAGTCCCGGATGGAGCAGGAGAAACGTGGGGTGCAGAACTCAAATTCTAGTAAGAAGACCATACTTAATGGTCTGACTGAGACTGGAGATACCCCGGAAAGCATGGCCCCTGGATTCTCTATCAGCCCAGTACTAAAACAATTTCCGAGGCCAACTCTCTCCAGACAGGGATTGGACTGGACTGTGGGACAAAAAATGATACTCCTGAGGAGTGTGCCTCTTGGGTCAAGTAGCTACAAGAGACTAAATGGGCAGCTTCTGTCTGGAGGTGAGATGGGAAGGCAGAGAGGGTTAGGAGCTGGTTGAATGGACATGGGGAATCGGGTGGAAAGGAGGAGTGTACTGTCACAGTATGGGGAGAGCAATTAGGGTCACATAACAATTTATGTATAAATTTTTGTATGGGAGACTAACTTGAAATGTAAACTTCATCTAAACTACAACAATAAAAAAAGAAGAAAATCGCCACCAAAAAAACAAATCTTGGTCAAAATATGCTATATACACCTCACCGACATTGGCACTAGTCCTTCTATTCCATTCTATCCCAAAACAATCTGTTTGGAAAGTCAATATTGTGCCTAGTGGCTGTTCTTCCCCCCTTCACCTCTGAAGAATATCACCCCAGAGAAAATGGCTGAAGCAAAAGCACAATGGTAGGAAATCAGAACTTCTGGCCTTTCACAGGTAAAATCAAAATGAGGCCATATTCATCTTGCAGGTCCCAAGTTTCTCGTCCTTGATTCATAAAATCTGTTTTTAACAAATGACAGTTTTTTTAAATGTTGTTTTATCTATACCCGAAAACTAATATTACAATAATCAAACAAAAACAATCAACCAAAAATTCAAAGTTCACCAAAATAAGTAGATCTAATTATGCCAGTATAGACCAATTTTCAAAGAATAAGGAAAACAAAAGCTGTTCATTCAGTGAAAAGAAAGCATGCAGGAAATCACTCTACAAAAGGCTTTCATATTTGATCCGTTTAGAACTTAATGAAAGAAGTCTGTTTATTTCAACTGAAACAAGCCTTTCTGTGGTTATTCAAAAATTTAGGTAGGAATGCAATGTGATTTTCTGATTTTCCAGTAAAATCTCTTATTATTCAAAAGGTTTATTTGGAACACACAAACTATTTCTTTCCAGAGTTAAACTTAGCGAAGAGCCCACAGGCTTTTATAAAAGTGAAAAAGTATGTATTTTAAAATTGAGCAGAAGACATAAAGAACAAGGTATACCACTAAAAACAATAAGTTAAACAGGGATTCAGACAGACACTTGAATACCAATGTTCACAGCAGCATTATTCATAACAGCTAAAAGGTAGAAACAACCCACGTGTCCATCAACAGATGAATACATAAGCTATACGTGGTATATACACACAATGGAATACTACTCAGCCATTAAAATACTGAAACATGCTACAACATAGATGAATCGTGAAAACATTATGCTAGGAGTTAAATAAACCAGATACAAAATGGACAAATATTACATGATCCTTCTTATATGAAATATCTGGAATAGGCAAATTTATAGATGGAAAGTCTTTACTATCCTCTGTCCACCAGAAAAACTCCTAGGCCTTCAAGGCCTGCTTGAGGCATCTTCTCAAACATGTTTGTTGTTGTTGGGTACCACAGTAGATTCTGACTCGTAGCGACCCCATGTGACAGAGTAGAACTGCCCCCATAGGGTCTTCTACAAGCAGATCGCCAGGTCTTTCTCCTGGGTGGGTTTGAACTGCCAGACTTTAGGTTAGCAGCTAAGCACTTAACCAATTATGCCACCAGGACTCCTTAGAACGTGTTACCCCTCTCATAATGTAACTAACAAATCCTTCCTGTAATCCCTCATTACACCTGCTATTCCCATAGTACCTAGATGTTATAAATTAAATACCAAAAAACAAACAAAGAAACCAAAGCCACTGTCATCAAATTCATTCCAACTCATAGCAACCCTATAGGACCAAGTAGAACTGCCCCATAGGGTTTGCAAGGAGCAGCTGATGGATTCAAACTGCTGATCTTTTGGTTAGCAGTCCAATGCTTAACCACTCAAAAAGATGTGTTGGCCCAGTTAATTGGCCTAATAACGTGTTTAGTGCTTCTGTTCTACCTCGTAGTTCGTTGCATAGTGCCTAAGGCCTTAAAAGCTTGCAAGTGGCCATGTAAGGCACAACAATTGATCTCTATTCCTCTAAAGCAACAGAGGAAGAAAGAGAGACAGGAATAGGAGAAGGATATGGAATGTGCGGCTAATTGCCTCCATAAACAACTACCTCCTTTGCCATGAGACCAGAAGAAATAGATGGTGCCCCACTACCATTACTGAATATTTTGATCAAAGAGTCTATAGAAGAATCCTGATGGGGGTGGGGGGCAATGCAGAACAGAATTTCAAATTCTCATGGAACCCAAATTTTCTAAACCCATGGAGGCCGGATGAACACCTGAAACTATTACCCTGAGATAATCCTTCAACCTTTAACAAAAAATATCCCCTGAAGTCTTCTTAAAACCAAACAATAGTTTAGCTTAACTAGTAAAGAATGTCTGCCTAGAGCATTGAGCTCTCTTAAGATCTATCTATTTGAGATCATACTAACAACAGCAACTCGAAACATTAGATAGGAACCTTAGAGGGCAGTGAGTTTGTTAATTAGGGGGGAACAACTCAGAAAAGAAGGGTGGGAATGGTTGCATATCTTGAAAAATATAATCAACGTCAGTTGAACTGTACATATAGAAATTGTTGAAATGGTGTATGTTCTGCTGCGTATATTCTCAACAACAACAAAAATGAACGCATGAAGGAATGAATGAATGACTAAATAAATAAATAAGTCTTAGAATCCTAACCCCTACCTATACCTGTGAATAGGATCCCTGGTGGCACAATGGTTAAGCTCTCAGCTGCTAACCCAAAGGTTGGCCTTTCAAACCCACAAGCTGTTCCTCAGGGGAAAAGACCTAGCGATCTGCCTAGGGAACTCTGTGGGGCAGTTCTACTCTGTCCTATAGGATCACTATGAGTTGGAATTGACTCCAGGGTACACAACAACAACATACATGTGGATGTAGCCCCATTTAGGAATAGGGCATTCTTTATTATGCTAATGAAGCCATATCAGTGTAGTGTGTCTTAAGCCTAATCATACTTAAGATATAAAAAACAAAGCAGATTAGGAACAGAGAAAATCCAGCACAAACTGGGGAACATAGAAACACATGTGAGGATCGCAAAGAACTCAGAAACACCAAGGTTACAGAAGCTAAGACAAGAATCTCCTCCCAGGACAGACAGACAGAAGCCTTTCCCTAGAGCCTGTTGTTGTTGTCGTTGTTGTTGCTGTTAGGTGGCCTAGATTCAGTTCTAACTCATAGCAACTCTATATGTACACTGCCTGGTCCTGTGCCATAGTCACAATCATCGCTATGTTTGTGCCCACTACTGTAGCCTCTGTATCAATCCTTCTCGTTGAGGGTCCTCCTCTTTTTGGCTGACCCTCTACTTTACCAAGCATGATGTCCTTCTCCAGGGACTTGTCTCTCCTAATAACACGTCCAAAGTACGTGAGACAAAGGCGCACACCATCCTTGCTTCTAAGAAGGATTTTGGCTGTACTTCTTCTAAGACGGATTTGTTCATCCCTCTGGCAGTCCAGGGTATATTCAATATTCTTCATCAACACCATAATTCAAAGGCATCGATTCTTCTTTGGTCTTCCTTATTCATTTTCCAGCAATCGCATGCACATGAGGCAACTGAAAATATCATGACTTGGGTGAGGCGCACCTCAGTCCTCAAAGTGACATCTTTGCTCTTTAACACTTTAAAGAGGTATTTTGCAGCAGATCTGCCCAATGCAATACATACATCATTTGATTTCTTGACTACTGGTTCCATGTGTGTTGACTGTGGATCCAAGTAAAATGAAATTCTTGACAATGTTAAATTTTTCTCCATATATCATGATGTTGCTTACTGGTCCAGTTATGAGGATTTTCGTTTTCTTTATCTTGAGGCATAATCCATACTGAAGGCTCTAGTCTTTGATCTTCATCAGTAAGTGTTTCAAGTCCCCTTCGCTTTCTGCAAGCAAGGTTGTTTCATCTGCATATCGCAGATTGTTAATGAGTCTACGTCCAATCCTGATACCGCATTCTTCTTCCGATGGTCCAGCTTCTTGAATTATTTGCTCAGCATACAGATTTAATAAGTATGGTGAAAGGATACAACCCTGAAGCACACCTTTCCTGATTTTAAACCACACAGTATCCCCTTGTTCTGTCTGAATGACTGCCTCTTGGTCTATGTACAGGTTCCACATGAGCACAGCTGCAAATATCCATTAATAATCAGAATGTGGAATGAAAGCGGTATGAATCTAGTAAAATTGGAAGTTGTCAAAAATGAAATGGAACACTTGAACATAGATATCCTAGGCATTAATGAGCTGAAATGGACTGACACTGGACATTTTGCATCAGACAATTTATATGGTCTACTATGCCAGGAATGACAAAATGAAGAGGAGTGGCATTGCATTCATTGTCAAAAAGAACACTGCAAAATCTATCTTGAAATACAACGCTGTCAGTAATAAGACAATACCCACATGCCTACAAGGAAGACGAGTTAATACGACTATTGTTCATATTTATGCACCAACCACCAATGCCAAAGATGAAGAAACGGAAGATTTTTATCAACTCCTGCAGTCTGAATTGATCCCTAGAGCTAGTGCCCTGAATTCAGACTTCTAGCCTCCTAAACTGTGAGAAAATTAATTTCTGTTCATTAAAGCCACCCACTTGTGGCACTTCTGTTACAGCAGCATTAACAAACTAAGACACTGACACAAAGCAATTATTTGTTTTACATTTGATGCCCAATCACTATGCCCTCTTGAAAGCAGGGCCCATATTTAATTCATTTCTGAATTGCCAAGAACTAGTGCTGACATTCTGGAATCAAGCAATTCATAAGCCTAATTTAAATATAAATTAGTCTTTGGGATATTATAGTAATACTGTAATAGCTAAGATTTTCTCAGTCCCTATAAAAAATAATATTTTAACGTAAAAATTTCTCTATCCTATAACCTAAAAGTCGTATTATAAACATAAAAGTTGGAAATAAGCCACTAACATACAATTAAGAAAAAAGGGGGTGGGGGTGGTCTTTACATGAAGGAAGGAAATTCTAGTCCCCAAATCTCAAGATTATGATGGGAATATAGAAGTTATTTGCCTCACACCTCAACTCAATGTTTGAATACTTTCTACAATATCCCCCAAACAGTTGTTCATCTTTTGCCTTAACATCTCCAAGTGAAAATGAAATCACTACTTCCCAAATTATTACAAAAGTTCTTTTGTAAGTTGAAATTGCTCTTCAGAATCCAAATCTCCCTAGGAATGAGGTTTTATTTTTACTCAGGTCAGTCGCCCTCAGATCCAGATCCATCCAACACTTTTTATGCAGTTACTATGCATGAGGCATTTAATCCTAATGACCTTTGAAACAAAAATTAATCTCCATTTTGCACATAAAGAAAACTTCGATATCAGGTAATGTTCCAAAAGTTATACTGTATAACAAAGTGGCAGACCACGAATGTGAATCCAAGTCAACTTAAATCCAGTACACTCTAATGCTTCTCAAATCCAGTCCAGTGGCTGGTGTCCTGATGTCAACTAAGTTGAAACATCTTCATAGGCAATATCCTCGATTCTCCAACCTTATTCCAACAACTTTTGGGATGGCTCAGGACTTCTCTGTTTTGAAGCTTACTGCCTGACTGATTTGCAACCTTTAGTTGCTATACCATAGAGGATGTATGGGACTACTGTTAATTAACCCTCTTTCAACACAAAACTTAATCTGGGTATGCCTCTAATAGACAGGTCTAGTTCTAGGACCCTGACTCTCTCCTATTCTACCAAGAGAAACTAGGCCATCTCAGGGAAAACCCACAGATATAATAATTAATATTTGATGTTCTCACTGTAACAAGTTAAAATCCTCTCCCACAAGCAGTCCTTTAACTGCTTAAAGACATTTACTGTCATCTCAAAAGTAAATATGATTTCCATTTCCCTTCCTATCTCGTCCAAAGATTTTTTATTTCTCAAAACACCACTACATTAAAGACATCAACAATAACTACAGATAAATAGCAATAACCTAAAACGTGAATATCTTCCCACAACTGATAGCTTCAAATCAATCCAAGGAAGTCTTCAAAGACATACATATACACCACTGTGTCATGTTTTGAAAAGAATACCAAAAAAAAACCCAAACCTGTTGCCGTCGAGTTGGTTCTGACTCATAGTGACACTACAGGACAGAGTAGAACTGCCCCATGGGATTTCCAAGGAGCGGCTGGTGAATTCGAACTGCTGACCTTTTGGTTAGCAGCCAAGCTCTTAACCACTGTTCCACCAGGGCTCCTTGAAAAAAATACTACATTGGTAATCAGGAAATCTGAGGCTTGTCTTAGCTCTGTCTCGAACTAGGTCAGTCATCTTAAGCAAATCCTCTAACATCTCCAAGCCTCAGTCTCCCACGTATAATGTGATCTTAAGTCACTTCTGGCTCTAAAATTCTATTCATGGTAAATAAACCACCAGAAAATGTGAAATACATATATCTACCACTAGATGGCTTAAAACTATGGTTGCTGACAAAACAAAAGTTGACTAAAATCTCCTCCAGACAGTTTACATAGCTAGGAAAACCATACCAATTTAAACTAAGCCTGAATAACTTGTATGCTGGCAAAGAACTCCCGGCTACTGCCTAAACACTCTTATTTTGTACGATGCAGAATAACAGATCTCTTTCTGGACTTTTTTAAGTTATCTTAAACCAAAGTGAGTATCACAAAGACATGCTTATTGTGTAATAATGAGAAATCAACAACCTTAGAAATGAAGGAGAAGTTGAGGAGATGGGGAGAGAAAGAACATAGAACAATGGGAAAGGAGGAGGGGAGAAGAGAAAAAGGGGCTTTTTTTTGGAAATTTCTACAGTAGCTGTGCCTTTCAAGGTATTATAGGAATGTATTACCATTATACCACACAGTATTTAGCCCTGTTGATAACACAGCAGAAAAAATTTCCATATTAAAATTTCAGACAAATTTTTTAGGAACAACTTAATAAACACTAATATTCTGATAGTACGTACAAGACACAGATACTTACAGAATAAAGGGAGAATTGAAATTTTAAAACACAATTCCTCTCTACTGTGACTTGGTATATCATTTTTGCTTGTTATTTAAGTTTCCTCCAGTTAAAGATAAGATTATTAAGTGGCAGATGCTAAGCACAAGAATTTTAAAATAATAAGAATTTTAAAATAGAACATTTTTAAACAAGGGATAAAAGTTCTTGATTAAACATCAGCAAAAGCCATCATGTTTATTATCTTCCTTAAACAAGAGATTCACGTTAGTCTCACAATGCACCAAAGATGATATACATAAATATCCCTTTAAAACTCATTCAACATGTAACTATAAAAGGATCCCCTAACCATAAGTTAACAAAGGGGAAGGCAGAAAAATCCCTAAATTCTTAAAGGATCTTGTCATAGATTGAATTGTGTCCCCCAAAAATATGTGTATCAACTTGGTTAGGCCATGATTCTCAGTATTGTGTGGTTGTCCTCCATTTTGTGATTGTAATTTTCCTATGTATTGTAAATCCTAATCTCTGACTGTGGTTAATGAGGCAAGATTGGATTATGCTGAAGAAGATTAGGATGGGATGTAACACCCTTGCTCAAGTCACATCCCTGATCCAAGGTAAAGGGAGTTTCCCTGGGGTCTAGCCTGTGCCACCTTTTATCTTACAAGAGATAAAAGAAACGGGAAGCAAGCAGAGAGGGAGGACCTCATACCACCAAGAAAGCAGTACTGGGAGCAGAGTGTGTCCTTTGGACCTGGGGTTCCTGGGCAAAGAAGCTCCCAGTCCAGGGGAAGATTAATAACAAACACCTTCCTCCAGAGCCAACAGAGAAAGCCTTCCCCTGGAGCTGACACCCTGAATTTGGACTTTTAGCCTCTTAGACAGCAAGAAAATAAATTTCTCTTTTTTAAAGCCATCCATTTCTGTTACAGCAGCACTAGATGACCAAGACAGATCTTCAGTGACCTGTGCCTTGCAAATCAATCAGGTCTTCCCCTTTAAAGAAATAAAGATGACAAATTTCTATTCTTCCCAAATAGATTTTCAACATGTCCTCTACCTACAATGATGTCTTCTCCACAAATCCATATTCTTTCCCACTTCCAATTCCTCATTTCTAACTCAAAGTTCACCTTTGAGTAGAACTACAGCACAAATAATCCAAGTCTTATGTTTTCTGTTCATCTCTTTTCAAAAATCAAACTTCTCATTCTGCAAAAAATAAAATAAAGGTTGTTTCTGTGGTTAAACAAGTTACAAGGCTGGTTAGAATATATTTTACTACAGATTGTTTTCCTTGAGGTTTCACTGTCCTGAAAACAAACACTGTGTTCTCTTAACAGACAAAACAGAATCTTTCTCAAGCTCCCAATGCCATCTACACACCCTACTGAGCATTTCCACAAGCACAGCAAATTAATTACAACCAAAATGAGATCTGCCATAATTTCTACAAAACCTTTATCTCCTCCCACTTCATTCCTTATCTCAGAGATTGGCACCTTATCCATCCACACATGCAGTGTCTCAGTTAGAGCTTGGTTCACCTGCACATGACAGAAAACCTAAAATATCAGTAGCTTAAACAGTATATAAGTTTACCTCCTTTCATACAAAAGAAGTCTAGAAGCAAAAGGCCATGAGTGATGACAGATCTATGGTCTCAGGGATCCAGCTTCTCAGGCTCACTGCTCTACTATCTATAGGGCCTGGCCTTCGTTCTCATGGTTTAACATGGCTGCGGGAGCTCCGAACATCACATCCATGTTGCAAGCAGAAATTCAGAAGAAGAAAGAAAGGCACAGACTACTTAAGGAGAATTCCTGAACGAACAGTTTCCCTTATATACCACCAGCTAAAACTTAGTCACATAACCATACTGAACAGCAACAGAGTCTATTAGTTAAGTAACAACTGAGCTGCTAAAAAAATTTTGTTTCTAAAAAAGGAGAAAATACATATTAGGAGGCAACTGGTAGCTTCTACCAGAGTCTTTCCCTTAGTCTGACAAGTGCCAACACATTGTGCAGAACTATCTGTTAACCTGGAACACAGGGAAGTAATCAGGAATAAAGCCATGGGTGTAGGGTTGTGGGAAGGATAGCAGTATAGAAAGTCTCTTGCTTATGCAACTTATGTGTGCTTTCAGGACCTGCCTGTGCCCAATTCCAAGATATATCACTTCTATTCAATGATGGAATGCTTCTAGGTATGCCTTGTATCGTGGCGACTAGCATCTCGTGTTACTAGTATCCAGTGGTTGGGCTTTCATTCCCTATCAACTCTAACAGCAAGCCAGTAGCTTTTATCAAAAGTAGAATATTTACTTGCCAAAGAGGATATACCTTAGCTCCAAAGTCAAGGGCCCTCACTGTGATTCTCCTATCAGGAACTGCCACAAATTCCATATAGCAACCTAACGGTAGCTGTATAGATTATTTAGTAAATAGGTCAGAGCAGTACAGTTAAATGTAATAGATGCTGACTCAAATTCAAAGAGACACACCAGTTCTTGTACTCCTTTTTGGTAGCAGAGGATATAATATACAGTAGCTTATCTTCTACTTTAAAAGGGACATCCCAACATATCCCAAACCACTGTAACCTCAGAAACTTCTTTAAGGTGAAAGGCCCTTAAATTTTGTATGGGCTTTATGTCCTACCACCAGCTGGGTCTTTACAAAGAATCTAAGGTGCCTGCTAGCTCTCTATCACAAAGTTGTGTCAATCAGCATGATGTCACCACTGTAGGGGACCAGTGTGATATCCTGTGGGATGGTGAAATGAACAAAATTCCTACAGACTAAATTATGGCACAAAGATTAAAAGCTGCCCTAGTCATGGAGACAATATGTTGACAGTGTACTACTAGCGCTGGCTATTCATGATATTCTGTTAATTAGAATTTTTTTTAAAGCATTTGAAAGATCAATAGCTAATCACCAGGTACCAGAGTCTATGTTGCACTAGTGAAGAGACCACACGTGGAACAACAGATACAAATGGAGTAGTAGAAAGAGCTTATAATAATACACTATCATTGTTTAAGATCTATCTACTGCTCAGGCAAAAACAGGAGCGTTAAATGCAGGTGTGAAAGGTATCACCACCCCTGAGCCTCTCAAGGCTTTAATGTGGCATTAATCTCCATGATTCCCCAAGGATGTGATGTGAGACTGCTTTTGGTTTATTATTTTGGTAAAAAGTGGGGGCTCCAGAGGGTTACACTTGGCTCTTCCTACCGTAATAACTCTTAATCCATGGGTATGGTAACCAATTTGAAGATTTTTCTAGCTGCTGGAACACATTTATTACAAATATGCACTAAGAAACAAAATGTAACCACAGGATAAATTCATAGACCCACCGGGCCCACTGTGAAATAGTTTGAAGCCTAAGTTCCACTGACTCCCATTCTGCCTGGTGGAATACAGTGGTATCCTGTGTCGCTAGGGAATTAGCATTAGCTCAAGATCCAATAATCCCTGAGAGGGCGGCGGGGCCAAGATGGTGGAGTAGTCAGACGCTTCCGGTGGACCCTCTTACAACAAAGACCCAAAAAAAACAAGTGATTCAATTATATATGGCAATCTGGGAGCCCTGAACATCAAAGGCAGAGTTGAGGAACCTGACTGAGTAGCAGGGGGAGGGAGAGACAGTTTGGAAGCAGCGAGGAGTTGCAGACCTGACCCAGCAAGAGCCTGAGCCCTTCAACCCTGATCAGCTCGCCAGTGAGCACGTGAGGCAGGCAAGCAGTTGAGCTGGAGCTCGGAAGACACGTTTTTGGCACCTGGAGATACGCATGCCAGAGTCTACAGGGCTGCGCAGAACCAGTGAGAAGCAGCCCTCCACGAAAGATAAGTACTTGCATACGGCTTATCGCGCAGATCAAAAACACCCCCCTTAAGGAAAAACCTCTCTCCCATTTACCCCAACCCCACCCCCCACTCTGCACTGGTCCCAGACTGGCTTCAGCAACCGCTGAGTCCCCTGGGCCGAAAGCAGAATCCACCACATGCCCTGAGCCATTCTCTCGGCACTGGAGAGTGAACAAAGTAACAAACGGGAAAAAATAAACTGCCAGTTCCCCTAAGCCAGGAACCCAGGACAGGCACAGCTCCTTTGCCTAGGCACAGGCATAAGGGATCCACAGACTTTGAGTGCCCTTCCCCCTGCAGAGACTTGTGTGGACCCATCTCAACAGCGTAGGTCCTCATTACCGCAGTACAACAGGGTATATACCGGAACCCTAACTTCAACTGTTTCAGCTGTGAAGTGGCAGGTTCTTGACATTTGACACTGCTCTGCCCATTAAGCAGGGTCTTCACCTACCCACATCAGCGGCCTGAGGACTGGTGGCTCCACCTACGCCACCTAGCCACCTGAGAGAGGGGCTCATGAATAAGAGATTCCCCCCAGTCCTTACAGCCAACAGCATTAGGTGCTCATAGTTGGCCTGCAAAACCCACCCACCTATGCGCGCTTGGGAACAGGGACACGCCTTCCTCCTGGACACTCAGGGGGGACCATCAGCCCCCTTCCTTGCTCGGAGTGTGTCCCCCTGCTGCACTCAGATGCCTGTGCCTACACAAATCACCCATGCCTGTCTAGGACTGTAAGTGAGAGCCTACACCACACACTTGGTGG
>NW_004443942.1:2288138-2335817 GCF_000243295.1 Trichechus manatus latirostris
AGTCAATATCAAATCACATACAAGAGGCAGTCCATGATGGCTTCAGCAAACTCCCAAAATAAAGGACGTAGAAATTTTCCAGAGGAGGAAAATTTCTTGGAATTACTGGAGGCAGAATACAAAAGATTAATATACACAACTCTTCAAGAAAATAGGAAGGAAATTGAGCAAAACACAGAACACGCAATACAGAAAATTAAAAAGATTAGAGAAGAGCATAATGACAAACTTAACAGACTGCAAGAATCCATACAGAGACCGCAATCAGAAATCCAGAAGATTAACAATAAAATTTCAGAATTAGAGAACTCAATAGAAAGTCATAGGAGCAGAATTGAGGCAATGGAAGTCAGAATTAGTGAGACTGAACATAAAGCACTTGACACCAACTTATTTGAGGAAAAATCAGATAAAAGGATTTAAAAAAAATGAAGAAACCCTAAGAATTATGTGGGACTCTATCAAGAGGAATAACCTACGAGTGATTGGAGTATCAGAACAGGGGAGGATAACAGAAAATACAGAGAGAATTGTTGAAGATTTGTCAGCAGAAAACTTCCCTGATATCTTGAAAGATGAGAAGGTATCTATCCAAGATGTTCATCGAACCCCACGTAAGGTAGAACCCAAAAGAAAGTCACCATGACATACTCTAATCAAACTTGCCAAAACCAAAGATAAAGAGAGAATTTTAAGAGCACCTAGAGATAAACAAAAAGTCATCTACAAAGGAGAGTCAATAAGAATAAGCTCAAACTACTCAGCAGAAACCATGCAGGCAAGAAGGTGATGGGATGACATATACAAACCCTTGAAGGAAAAAAACTGCCAGCCAAGAATTATATATACAGCAAAACTGTCTCTCAAAAATGACGGCGAAATTAGGGCATTTCCAGATAAACAGAAGTTTAGCGAATTTGCAGAAATCAAACCAAAATTACAAGAAATTCTAAACGGAGTCCTCCACTTAGAAAATCAATAACAACAGATAACAACCCAAGACTAGAACACAGGACAGAGCGACCAGCTATTAACCCAGATAGGGAAGTCACAAAAATAAACCAAAGCTAAAACACTGAAAACAGGGAAACAGAGATGTCAACATGTAAAAGATGACAACAATAAAACAAAAAAGAGGGACTTAAAAATGTAGACATAGATTTTTCATATGGAGCGGAAGTCAAGGCGATAAAAGAAATAAAAGAGTGGTATAAACTTAGAAAAATAGGGGTAAATATTAAGGTAATCACAAAGGAAACTAACAATCCTTCAAGTCAAAATAAAAAACTAGAAAAATGTAAAGACTCAGCAAATACAAAATCAACAACAATGAAAAAGATGAAAAGAAAATACATAAAGCAAAACGACTCAGCACAGAAAATTAAGTGGAATAAACAAACTGTGAACAACACACAAAAAAAGACATCAAAATGACAGCACTAAACCCATACCTGTCACTAATTACACTGAAGGTAAATGGACTAAATGCACCAATAAAGAGACAGAGAGTGGCAGAATGGATAAAAAACCACCATCTGTCTATATGCTGCCTACACGAGACACACCTTAAGACTTAAAAACACAAACTAAAACTCAAAGGATGGAAAAAATATATCAAGCAAACAACACTCAAAAAAGAACAGAAGTGGCAATATTAATCTCTGACAAAACAGACTTTAAAGTAAAATCCACCACAAAGGATAAGGAAGGACACTATATAATCATTAAAGGGTCAATACACCAGAAAGACATAACTATAATAAATATTTACGCACCCACAGACAGGGCTCCAAAATACAGAAAACAAACTCTAGCAGCACTGAAAAGAGAGACAGACAGCTCCACAATAGTAGTAGGGAACTTCAACACACCACTTTCGGTGAAGGACAGAACCCAGAAAGAAGCTCAACGAAGACACGGAAGAGCTAAATGCTACAATCAACAAACTTGATCTCGTAGACATATACCAATAATCCCTGAAAGGTCTTTTGAGTATTTTTCTTTCCCTGACGAAGCTATACCTGTAAATGGACTAAGATCCCTCCTTTAGGGAAGGCTATGAAGAAAATTAGTAGTACCTACTCAATGATAATATCACAGAGTCCTTCCTCAGAAGAAGGTACCTTGCCTCCTCTTTATTCAAGGAGTTCTAGATCTCTGAAGTGATAAAGGCATGGTAATTAGGTTATTCCATTATGGTGTCCTAAAATCAACCCTCTGTTCATCAGACCTAAAGTTTTTTGTCTTTTTTTTTTTTTTAATTCAGGTATTCAGATCAAGTAAGACCTTAGTGAGCTGCCCCTCCATTTCAGTCCTAGGAACCCTGATCAATTTGCCTTTTACAATAACCATGCCCACCGTGCCTCTAAATGGTTAAGTTCTGTTACTTGCCTCTGCTAGTCCAGGATCCCACTGAAATCTGGGAGCCTATTTTAATAGCAGCATCTCTCAAACTCATACCAAGGCCAGAGAAGACAGCAACTACAGCACTTATTAAAGATGCCAGCATTCCCCTCACCCCTGTATTTTCTTAAAGGTGGCAAAGAACATCCATTTTAGAGGGCACAATTAGAGAATCAGGAAGTCAGCCACACATAATAAATCTACCACAACATCCTTATTTCTCCCAGATTTGGTATTTCAACTTTATTCAATGTAGGTCACTAGTGAATCCAGGTTTCAGTCAAACAAGCAAACAATTAGAACCAGTCCTAGCTGCTAGAACAAGTACCAAATCTGAAATCTCTCATAGGTGAACTTACACAATAAATTTAGCACAAACTAAAATCAGATTTCTCCTTTCCTTGCCCAGCACCTTCAGATTCCAATTCCGTATCTATTTACTGGGTTTTGCTAATATAAATTAGTAAAACCCTGCAATTCTTTTGATACATAGAAGTTGTCTTTGATTTTGAAATTGGCCCCTTGCTGAGATCTGACTCTAGCTATAGGCCTAGAGGTTATAAGGACTGCTAGAGATGGAAATGAGAAAAACAATCACTACTCTGCAAAGTGAGGTTATTACAGCATCTTAATGCAAGGCAGGACCAGTCTCATCAGTCAACAGAAGAGGGGTTGCTTCTGTTGGCAAGAAAGGAAAGCAATTAAAATTATGGGTTAAGAATAACTGAAGCTATCCAAATACTCGCAAATGATACCATTCCAATTCTTAGAATCTCATTCTTTCCCAATCAGTGTCCCAATTTACACCTAATAGATCTGATGAAGCTGTGAATTCAATCTACACTGTAGTTCAACAATTTGTTGGATCAGACTCTGCACCGGATTTTGGCTCTAACAGTCCTGGAGTTGTAAGATGTAAAAGATTCTTACAAGCCATTCACAAAACTCCTTAGTTCTCTAACCATAACTTCAGCCAAGATTTTGAAACTCTGGCCCTGACACTTTCTTTACAATCAGAGTTTCTCAAACTCAGCAATACTGACATTTTGAGCCAGGTAATTCTCTGTTGTTGGAGGCCGTCCCGGGCGTTGTAGGATGTTTAGCAGCATCCCTGCCTCATCTCACTAGATGCCAAGAGCACTTACCTCTATCAGTTGTGACAACCTAAAATGTCTCCAGATATTGACAAATATCCCTTGGTGGGCAAAATCACCCCAGGTTGAGAGGTACTGCTTTAATCCCTGCAGTAAAGTTAAGAAACAGCCACTCCTCCCACAATTTTTATATTCTTTTGTCTCCTGATATGCAGCACCACTGAGTCTAACCAAAGCGTTGCTATCAACAGGTACTTCATTCTAGGCGACCAGAGGTGAAAACTTAAGTAACTTTCACCACTAAGTGCCATGGACTAATTACCAGTGACCCTTCCATATTCCTATGTCCTTGAGGATCTGTTACCTGTAACGCTTTTAGTACCAATTAATGTATTGGTCCAGGACCAGACATCAGAATATACTCTAGGTAGTTTAAGCAAATAAGAATTTAATACAAGGATTAGATGTTCACAAAATCATTTTAAAAAGTGGAGAAACAGGCTGTAGAAACAATTTCTAGCCACAGAACCATTCTGCCTCAACCACAATTTAGAAAGCTACCACCATCACTGCAGGAAGCTGGCAAACAGAAGCTGCTGCATAAGCTGCAGAATTAGAAAGCCATCTGCTAAATTAGGAAGCTGCCACGTAAGCTGCTAGCTCAGAACAATTTCACCTCTTTCACAATCCATGCCAGCAAAATTCAAGCCCACATTTTACCTCTCTTCTCATGTGATTCCGTTCCAAATCAAAGTGCATCTGAAGGGTAGAACTTAAATCATGTCCAGAAACAAAGTAGCCTACTGGGAAAAAAATGTGTTGGTCAGGAAGACAATTAAGCACTCACATTCTAGAAGCTGCATTTCTCACTGTAATTTTGGATACCGGATTTCTCCAAGAAACGTATTGAGTTTCAACCTATCAATAATGTAGTTTCCTGAGCCTGAACTGATATAAACTACCATATTTTTTGCAAATAACGTGCCCAGGTAAATAACAGCACCACATATATAATGCGCATGGCAAGCTAGGAAAATAATGCGTGAGGGAATTGCATGGTTGTCAAAAGGCATACAATGCGTGCATTATTTGCATAAAAATCAGTCAATTCTATGCTGGGTGGAGGGTTGTGTGGACCATGGTCTTGGGGAACATCTAGCTCAATTGGCATAACACAGTTTATAAAGACAATGTTCTACATTCTACCTTGGTGAGTAGCATCTGGGGTCTTAAAAGCCTGTGAGCAGCCATCTAAGATACTCCACTGGTCTCACCCCTTCGGGAGCAAGGGAGAATGAAAAGAACAGGATACAAGGAAAAGATCAGTCCAAAGGACTAATGGACCACAGCTACCAAGGCCTCCACCAGACTGAGTCCAGTACAGCTAGTCAGTGCCCGGCTACCACCACTGACTGCTCTGACTAGGATCACAACAGAGGGTTCTGGACAGAGCTGGAGAAGGATGTAGAACAAAATTCTAATACACACAAAAAAAGACCAGATTTACTGGCCTAAAAGAGACTGGAGAAACCCCGAGAGTATGGCCCGCAGACACTCTTTTAGCACAGTGGTGAAGTCACTTCCGAGGTTCACCATTCAGCTGGGGATTGGACAGCCCCATAAGACAAAATGGGACCAATGAGGCACAGCAGTCCAGGAACAAGGACTAGAAGGCAGAAGGGGACAGGAAAGCTGGTGATAGGGAATCCAAGGCTGAGTAAGGACAGTGTTGACATGTAGTGGGGTTGTTAACCATTGTCATAGGGCAACATGTATACTGTTTAAGGAGAAACTATTCTGTTCTGTAAACCTTCATCTAAAGTGAGAACAGCAGCACAACTGAAGAGCGTAGTCAATGTCACTGAACTGTGTATGTAGGAATTTTTGAAATGGTATATCTTTGGCTATGTATATTTTCACCAAAAAAAAAAAAAAAGGTCGAGAAGGGAGAAGGTTGACATGTTGTGGGGTTGTTAACCAATGTCATAAAACAATATGTGTACTACTGTTTCATGAGAAACTATTTGTTCTGTAAGCCTTCACCTGAAGTACAATTAAAAATAAATAAACAAACTACTGATATAAACAAAAAAAAGGTTGAGAAGGGAGAAGGTTGACATGTCGTGGGGTTGTTAACCAATGTCATAAAACAATACTGTACTACTGTTTCATCAGAAACTATTTGTTCGGTAAACCTTCACCTGAAGTACAATAAAAAAAATAATAATAAAAAAATACAGTCAATTCTGGACCAAGCTAAATGACACCTTGTGTACATCTGTGTGATCATCTGGCCTTCCCTAAAGGAGAATCCCCCACATCGATAACAACCACGTACACCTTATGATTCTGAACTGCAATATTACCCCACTCCCACTAAAACAGTTCTGTTTTGGGATACTCATCATTTCTTTCATGGACTACCGCAATTGCTTCCTAACTATTCTGCAAAAGCGTCCTAACTATTCTCTCTTTTCCTAACTATTCTGAACTGTTGCCCACTCCAAACCATCTTCCTCAGTGCTGTCAGAATTTGTACAGCATGTTACTCCAGATAACTGACTTCTCAGAACATTCAGGATAATGATCGAATTCCTAATAATCTGAACTTCAGCTAACTCACACCCATGTCCTTAGAAGCATTCTAGTTTCAAAACCTGCTTATAGCTCCCATCTATCTGCCTTTGAACGTATTGTCCCTCTGCCTGAAATGCTCCTCTTCAACCACATCTCATTTCCCCCATCACCAGGTTAACTCTTAGTCATTTTACAACATTCAGTTCAAAGTGTTATCTCTTTTTAAAAATGTTTCCTGACACCTTGTGCCCCAAGACTAAGGCATCATTTTTCTGTGTTCCTTTTCTGTACTTCCATAATATCTTATACATAGTCTTAGTAAAATCTACAAGGGAGGAAATTCAAAGAGTTATGTAATCATCTCCAACAGGATTTAGCAGCTCTAAAATGAATCATTAGGCTCATTCAAGGTTGAGATCATTAGACTGAAACAATCAGGAGAACAAGAAAGGTGGATTAGACTATAGTTAAAATGAATCAGTCTGGGATTCTAACTAGGGAAGGAAGAAAATGATGCTAAGAGGGGGCTGAGAGATCATTTCATTCTATTGTTGGAAAAATCTAAATTGTTTAAACAGTTTGTTTTTCATTACACTGAGTTAAAATCTTCTCTAAATATTCTCCCCAACTGATGTCACCTGGAGTAACACAGAATGTATCTATTCCTTATTTAAAACAACAGCTTTCTAGCTTTTAGAAGACCACAATCATGATTTTCTCATCCCCCTCCCACCTATTTCCTCTAATTAAGCTAAGTAATTTTCCCATTATAGACTGCTTGAATCCTTATTACATACTGTCCAGCTATAACTACACAACTTAAGGAATGTGAAAGAATAATTAGCTCAGAATAAACATTTCTAAAAGGATTAAACGGTAGAAAGAAATGAGAGACAAGCCACCTTAGGAAAATGCAATTATATAAATCAACATCTATATTTTTTTTTTAATCACAATGAATAATATAGGAGATAAAGATAGGCAGGAATTATAAGTATACAAGTAGTTCCTGACTTAACGACAACGTAACGTTCTGACGGCTCTGTCGTCAGTCAGTTCTGACGTAAATCAAATACTTTATGGTTTGGTTTTTCTCTCTTTTTTTTTTAGTTTTCATTATTATTGGCTTTTATTATCAGTATCTTTATAAACCCAATCTTTATTTGTCTTTGGGGGTTGGCACAAGAATGAAAACATCAGCAAATTATGCACTACAACAATGTGTGTAGTACATATTACTAACAATAAAATGGGGGTAAAAAAAGGATGGCTGTATGTGCGGTTCCTAGTAACTCGAAAACATTGTAAGTCGGGAGTTACCTGTACTAATTACCTGATCTTTCACATCAGGGAGTCAGCAGGCACTATACACTTGATAATTCAAGAAACAGAATTTTAATAATACAACTTAAAATAATAAAGTATCTTCTAGCCTAACAGTATTAACATAGCAAACAAAAGTCAGGAAGTAGAGGGAGAAGAGTAACTAGTTATAAGTTTACTAAATTTACATCTTCCACATTGGAGAATCAGTAAGTGCCCTCTGAAGTTGTTCAATATATTCATTTCTCCATTACATGTCTACTGACATAATAAAAGCAAACTGAAAATAAACCTTACTTTGAGGAAGTAAGACTGAAGTGGGCAAGAGACAGAAGACTTTCTAATTTATATTTTTCTGTCCCTTGAAACCCGTTGCCATCAAGTGGATTCTGACTCATAGTGACTTTTTCTGTCCAGTTTAATTTACTAAATGTGCTACTTTAAAAAACAAAAACAAAAAAACTACCTAAAAATGAAACAGTTATTAGTGCATGTGTTGTTACTGTTGTTAGGTGCCATCCAGTCAGTTCCAACTCATACGACCCCATGCACAGCAGAACGAAACACTGCCTGGTCCTGTGCACTTCTCACAATCCTTGCTATGTTTGAGCCCATTGTTGCAGCCACCGTGCCAATCCATATCCTTGAAGGTTTTCCTCTTTTTCACTGACCCTCTACTTTACTAAGCACAACGTCCTTCTCCAGGGACTGGTCCCTCCTGATAACATGTCCAAAGTACATGAGACGACGTCTCGCCATCCTCACGTCTAAGGAGCATTCCGGCTATGCTTCTTCGATTCTGGCTGTACTTCTTCCAAGACAGACTTGTTCATTCTCCTGGCAGTCCACGGTATATTCAATATTCATCATCAACACCATAATTCAAATGCGTCAATTCTTCTTCTGTCTTCCTTAGTCACTGTCCAGCTTTCACATGCATGTGAGGCGACTGAGAATACCATGGCTTGGGTTAGGCGCGCCTTAGTCCTTAAAGTGACATCTTTGCTTTTTAACACTTTAAAGAGGTCTTTTGCAGCATATTTGCCTAATGCAATATTTGATTTCTTGACTGCCGCTCCTGTTGGCACTGATTGTGGATCCAAGTAAAATGAAATCCTTGACAACTTCAATCTTTTCTCTGTTTATCATGATGTTGCTTACTGATCCAGTTGTGAGGATTTTTGTTTTCTTTATGTTGCTGTGTAATCCATACTGAAGGCTCTAGTCTTTGTTCTTCATCAGTAAATGCTTCAAATTTTCACTTTCAGTAAGCAAGGTTGTGTCATCTGCGTATCACAGGTTACTGACGAGTCTTCCTCCAATCCTGATGCCGCTTTCTTCTTCATATAGTCCAACTTCTCGGATTATTGCTCAACATATAGGCTGAATAAGTATGGTAAAAGGTTACGACCCTGATGCACACCTTTCCTGACTTTAAACTATGCTGTATTCCATTGTTCTGTTTGAATGACTGCCTCTTGGTCTATGTATACGTTCCACATAAGCACAATTAAGTGTTCTGGAATTCCCATTCTTCGCAATGTTATCCATAATTTCTTATGATGCACACAGTGGATGCCTTTGCATAGCCAATAAAACACAGGAAACATCTTTCTGGTATTCTTTGCTTTCAGCCAAGATCCATCTGAAGCAATGATATCCTTCATTCCACGTCCTCTTCTGAATCCGGATTGAATTTCGGCAGTTCCCTGTTGATGTATTGCTGCAATCGTTTCTGAATGATCTTCAGCAAAATTTTACTTGCATGTGATATTAATGATATCGTTCAATAATTTCTCCATTCCGTTAGATCACCTGTCTTTGGAATGGGCACGAATATGGAAATCTTCCAGTCAGTTGGCTAAGTAGCTGTCTTCCAAATTTCTTGGCATAGACAGGTGGACACTTTCAGCGTTGCATCCATTTGTTGAAACATCTAAATTGGTATTCTGTTGATTCCTGAATAATAGTCATATTAACTGTTCTTCCTTGTAGGCGTATGGAAGTAGAGGGAGCACTGTACTTGAGGATAGATCTTGAAATGTTCTTTTTGACGATGAATGCAACACCATTCCTCTTCAATTTGTCATTCCCAGCATAGCAGACCATACAATTGCCCAATTCAAAATGCCCAATACCAGTTCATTTCAGCTCACTAATGCCTAGAATATCAATCTTTATGCATTCCATTTCATTTTGAATGACTTCGAATTTTCCTAGATTCGTATTTCATACATTCCACATTCTGATTACTAATGGATGTTTGCAATTATTTCTTCTCATTTTAAGTTGTACCATATCAGCAACTGAAGGTCCCAAAAACTTTACTCCATCCACGTAATTAAGGTCGACTCTACTTTGAGGAGACAGCTCTTCCTCAGTCGTATTTTGAGTGTCTTCCAACCTGAGGGGCTCATCTTCTGGCAGTATTTCAGACAATGTTCCACCTGCTATCCATAAGGTTTTCACTGGCCAGTTTTTTCAGAAGTAGATCATCTGGTCCTTCTTCCCAGTCTGTCTTAGTCTGGAGGCTCTGCTAAAATCTGTCTACCATGGGTGACCCTGCTGGTACTTGAAATACCAGTGGCACAGCTTCCAGAATCACAGCAACATACAAGCCACCACGGTACAACAAACTGACAGACACGTAGTGGAATGCATATAATATACAAAAAAATAAATAGTAAAATCTATGATTACATACTTAAGAAAATAAAAAGCAAATGAAATGACCACTGATAACTTTAGTTTCTTCTATTGGTCCTAAAGTATTATGGTATGAAATCACAACATGCTTACTGCTACAACTCAGAGATAGCAACGCCTCTACCAGAGGCCAGTATGTCCTGCTGCTTCCTGATAATATTCATAAGGGAAAAAACTCTGAGCCCAAGAGAGGTGACCGCATTTCATAATAACCATCTCTGAGAGGAAAGATAACTTCCAATCATTCTAGACTTCTGTTCATTTACCCTTACCGCACCTACAACAAATCTGTTAACCAGACCTACTGCTTCTACCTCTAAATTCTCACTCAAATTCATCCCCTCCTCTCTATCACCACTCCCTTAACCAGGTAACCAGTTGCTGTCAAGTCTATTTCAACTCATGGTGACCCTATGTGTTGTTGAGTAGAACTATGCTCCATACGGTTTTCATGGCTGTGACCTTTCAGAAACAGAGCACCAGGTCTTTTCTTCCGGGTTGCCTCTGGGTGGGTTCAAACTACCAATCTTTCAGTTAACAGTCAAGCACTTAATCATCTGCACCACCCAGGGAGTCCGTTCCCATTGTTGTGGAGTCAATTCCGACTCATAGTGACCTTACAGGCAAGAGTAGAACTGCCCCATACGGTTTTCAAGGCTGTAATCTTTCTGGAATCAGACTGCCACATCTTTCTCCCGTAGAGCACCGGTGGGTTCAAACCACCGACCTTGTGGTTACCAGCCAAGCACTTAACCACTGCACCACCAGGACTCTTTTGAGATCCCCTTAGGGTTTCATAATTTCTAGCCTGAATTGGTATCCCTACCTCCTATTTCTCCCCCTTCTTCACATTGCTACGAAAATAATCATTCTAACATGCAAATCTGATTATGTGATTGATAGATAGAAAGATGCCCTCAAGTCAACTCACACTCATGGCAACCTATGTACAACAAGAAAATGTTGCCTGGTCCTGGGTCATCCTCACAATCACCTTCGTGTTCTAGCGCACTGTTGGAGCTATTGTGCCAATCCAGCTCACTGAGGGTCTCCCTTACCCTCACTGGCCCTCTGCTTCACCAAACATGAAGTCCTCCTCCAGCATTTGATCCTTCCTGGTGATGTGTTCAAAGCAAATGAGTTGGACAACATTCTGTGGTGATCCATAAGGTTTTCATTTGGCTAATTTTCAGAAGTAGATCACCAGGTCTTTCTTCCTAGTCTGCCTTCATCTAGACGCTCCACTGAAACCTGTCCACCATGGGTGACCCTGCTGATATTTGAAATACCAGTGGCATAGCTTTCAGCATCACAGCAACATAAAAGCTACTATAGTATGACAAACTGACAGATGGGTGGTGGGATTATGTGATGCTCACATTTAAAACATATCAATGGCTTTCCACTATCTATACCTTAAAGTCCAGTCTCCTTGGAATAACATTCAAAGCGCTTAATGATCTGGCTTTAGTCCAATCTCTTTGGCCTCATATTCTGACACTTCACCATATACACCCTATGTTCTGGCACACCAAACTACCTGTAATTCTTCTAAAGGGTCATTCATCCTTAGACTCCATGTATTTATTTATGCTCTCCTCTCTTCTTCTTGGAAAGCCCTTTATTCTGTTCTTCACTTAAAAACCAAAAAAAAACCAAACCGACAATTCTGACTCATAGCGACTGTACAGGACAGAGTAGAACTGCCCCATAGGGTTTCCAAAGAGCAGCTGGTGGATTTGAACTGCTGACGTTTTGGTTAGCAGCCATAGCTCGTAACCACTATGCCACCAGGGTTTCCGTTCTTCACTTAGCATACCCTTATTTCTCATAGATACAACACAGAAATCACCTCCTACAGAAAGTCTTCTTGTATCTCCTTTCTTCCCTACCACACTGGGTTAAGATTTCCTTCCTCTGTGCTATTCACCTGTTTATCCCTCTATCACGGCTCTTTTCACTTATATTACTATTTTCTATTTACCTGATTATCTTCCCCACTAGAATGTTAGCTCTCAAGATCAGAAACTGTGATTTTTCTCTTTGAGTCAGGAAAAATGACAATTTCTTGACTAATTAGCACATGATATGTCTACAAAGCTGGTATCTACAGCAGGGAGCACAATCATAAATGAAATTTTCCCATACAAAATGGGATAAGGGAGAGTTGTGCTTCTTGTACACCTGAGTAAGCACCTACCAGATTAACCCTCCCACAAATAATAAACTCTGAACAAAATACAAAATCAACTACCTAAAAGGCATAAAGAGTGGCCAAAAGCAGGCTGGAAGGGAGACAATATTTGAAAAAGAGCAATATTTGGTGAATTTTTCATTACAACTGTTGGCCTGAGAGCACGTCCTGCCAGCATCATAGGGGGTGGCTACAACTCCAATATAAACCCCACAGTCTTACTAGCTTGAACAACCAGAGGACAGAGTTCAGAAAAACCTCAGATGCTGGAAAGTGAAAGAGGAATCTCAGAAAGAATGCAGCCAGAGAGGAAGAGACACAAAATCTATGCACAAACTGCACAGATTTTTGCCTGACCCCTGAACGACACACACAAGGGGTAGACTATAAGCAGTCAGCTAAGGATAAAAGAACTGAACTGAGAGCTACCATTAAAGAGACAGAGCTTACAGTCTGAGTCCAATCATGACAATTCCTGCTAAACAAAACCATTAATATTCTTTGGAGAAATATGGCAGAATCCAGAGTCTCTACAACTTAATATTTGCAATGTCCAGGATACAACCCAAAATTCCTTGACATATTAAAAATCAGGAAAAAGTGGTCCATTTTCAAGAGAAAAGATAACCAATAGAGACTAACTCCAAAAGGATATAACTGTTGGAATTCGCAAAGATTTTTAAGCAATTATCATGGCTATGCGCAATGACACAGGAAAAATATGATTATAACAAGTGAAAACATAGTATGTATTAACAGATCAATAGAAATAAAAAATAATAATAACCAAAGAGAAATTCTAGACCTAAAAAATACAATATCTGAAATAAAAAATTTACTGAATGGTCTCAACACCAAAATAAAGATAACAAGAAGATCAATATAATTATCAAATCTGAAGAATGGAAAACAAATTTCGAGAACAGAAAAAAGATTTAGAAGGAAGAAGAAAAAAAGAGAGAGAGAGAAACAGAGCCTCAGGACCAGCAGACCTGCACATGAAATGCTAAAACAATTTCTTTAGGCTGGAGGGAAATGATACTAGATGGAAACTCACATTAAGAAAGAATAAAAAGAGCGTCCGAAGTATCTTGAAATACAGATGTGCCTTCATTAATTCAACAAATATTTATTATGTACCTAGGATAGACAATGTCCCTTAGGCAATAAATGTGCTTCATTAACCTTGTGTATAAAACACTTTTATTACTTTATGCTATATTTTCAGGGATGCTTTCTTTATCAGTAGTTCTCTATACTCTTTACTTCCCAAACTGAGTATTTAAAAGTTTCATTTATTTTACGAAACCAAGAGTCCAAATAAAGAGTAACAGAGTGGACGTACAATGTTTGTTCAGTGAATATTTTTATTTACTCGCTGCCTATTATAAAATCTGAGAAGCTAGAAATTTGAGCATGGATTATGTTTCCTCCCTGTCCTACATTCAATTCCTCAATAAATCCTGTCATTCCTGTCTCCTAAACAGATCTTGAATCCATCCACTTCTCTCAATCTCTACTGCCTCTACTCTAGATCAAACCACCATCATTGCTTACCTGGATTACTAGTCTCCTCACTCCCCATTCATTATTCTTACGACAGTCAGAACAAACTGGATCATGTCACTCCCCTTCACTAGCTTCCCACTGCACTCTGAATAAAAATCTAAACTCCTTACTAAGCTTACAAAATCTGTATGATCTAGCACCTATCTACCTCGACCTCACTCATCTCATTCTAGTCTCATCTTAACTCATTATACTCCAGCTATAGGGGCCTCCTTTCAAATCCTTGAACATGCCATGCTCTTTCATACCTAAAGTCCTTTGTACAGACTGTTCCTTCAAAGTGGTTCACTCCCCCTATCCTGCCCACCTCCCAGCTATTCACATGGCTGATTCCTTCTAATCTTTCCTGTGCCATTTTATATATCACCTCCTTCAGAGTGCCAATCCTGATCACTTTGTTGAAAATAGGTCTTTCCATTATTCTCTGGCATTGCATGTTTTCTTTTCCCCTTGCAGCACTTGTCACAAATTGCAATTGTGTATTTGTTTGCTTTTTGTTGTCTGAGACTCCTACAGGACTATAGCTCCATGAAACCAAGACCACGTCTGCATGGTTTATCAGGATGCCTGACAGCTAGTACAAGAATACAAAAAAAAAAAAAAAAAAAATTGCCATTGAGTTGATTGCAACTGATGGTGACCCCATATGTTATAGAACAGAACTGCTCCATAGGACTTTCTTGGCTATAGTTTTTTATGGAAGCAGTTTGCCAGGCCTTTCTTCAGTAGAGCCACTGGGTGTGCTTCAACTGCCAACCTTCAGGCTAGCAGCCAATCGCAAAACGCTTGTACCAACCAGGAACTTTTAACAAGAATACAGAGGGTGCTTAATTTTTTTTTTTTTAATGTTATTAACTGGAAACCCAAATTTGGCTCAAATTTTCACATATCTCAAATACTGTTTCATTTTAAATCATTTGTCAGCCATTTTAGTTTACCATCTTTGTGGGAGTAAGGAGACTGACTTGACAAATACATGTTCGTACAGAATTTTTATTAAAAATTCAGCATAAAATCATTTCCTTGATTGTCCCTGAGAATCTACGTTACTCAAAATTAAGATGAAAAACACTTCTTGTAAGCTGCCATCAAGACAGCCCCTGATTCATAGATATCCCAGGCACAATAAAACAAAAGCTGCCCAGTCCTGCACCGTCCCCATGATCAGACCAGTGTTTTCACTGGCTGATTTTCAGAAGTACATCACCAGGCCGCTCTTCCTAGTCCACCTTAGTCTGGAAGTTTCACTGAAACCTGTTCAGCATCACAGCAACACACAAGCCTCTCTACTGACAGACAGGTGGTAGCTGTGCATGAGGTGCACTGCCCAGGAACTGAACCCAGGTCTCGTGCACAGAAGGCAAGAATTCTACCACTACTGCTCCTGAAAAATGCTTAAACTTATATAACTTAAAAAAATGAAATAAACCACTGTCAATCTTCCAAACTAACACACATCAGGAGTATATCTTAAAATATACCAAAGTGAAAATATTACTGATTATTTAACAATTTTAATTAACAAAAATTAAAACATTTCTACTTCTATAAAAAAGACCCAAATAGAATATTATATTATGCCAGATATGTGAAAATTATCTTTTTAATAGATGCAGTATTTTGAAAACCCAATTCCATATCAAAAAAGCTGTTGTCTAAGTGATATAAGAATGTTCTTAAGAAAATAGTAAACATCTAACTCCTAGACAAGTAGTACTCTCTGTTCGTCCCTAAAGACTACTCATAAAGGTTGTATTTGTGCTACCATAAATAGAAATTTATTTCCTAATAATTGTTCTATTTTTATTTCCTTTATTATCTCTACAGGCATTCCAGATGACAATATCATTAAATAAAAAAAAAAAAGCTGTTTTGCTTTCATTTCTTTAATTCTATCAAAAGCAATCTTTAATAAATCCATCTTGCTATGCAAGTTCTTAAAATAACATTCTGTTCAGTTTACTTCTATCTAACTACCCCAAGGGAAACTATTTCTACTACTTCCCAGAAATATTTCATCATTCTAGACTCAAACATTTTTAGTAAATTAAAATACGATACCATTTACTATCAAGTTGGCAAATGTTAAACTGACTAATAATGCCCAAAGCTGATGAAGGGATTTTAAAAAACAAAAAGAACACAACATACACTATACCCTGCTGCTAGACATGCAAACTGGCAAAATTTATAGAGGTCATTTTAGTAATACATTTCAGAAGCTTTAAAATACATATACCTTTTGAACCAGGATTTTTATTCTTAAAATTTAATCCTAAGAAAATAAGCAGTCAGGAGAGATGTATATGTACGTTTGCTACCACACTGTTTTAGAACATTAAAAAAATATAAATGACCTACAAGTCATTTGGTTATCTGACACTGGCAATTGGTAAAATGAATTATATTCCTATATTAGGCAGGGTCCAGTCATAATAGGTACAAATCATTTTTTAAACAGATGTATATAGCTATTAAAAATAGCATATATCTTGCTGTGTATATTCTCAACAACAAAATAAATAAAATTTTTAAAAAGTATCATATATCTTTATTAGCATAGGAAAATGTCCAAAACATAGCAGATGAGGGGATAGGGGAAGCAATAACAAAACAGCATTATAGTATAAGTCAATATTTAAGAAAAAAGACATGTTATATGTGTGTGTGGTACACGTTAATTTTAAAAATCTGGAAAGTATATATACCAAAATGTTAACAGAATTCGTTGTAAGTGGTAGGATTTCTTGTTTATATTTTTATATTGTCTGAATCTTTTACAAATTTTTGTAATGAGCATCTGCTACTTTTATTATAGTAAAAAAAAGATGCTTTCATTTGGAGTAAGTTTATTTCCCAAATATCAAGCATACTTCGAATTTTCATAATTACTGGTGAATGGAATATGAAAGTTGGAAACAAAAACGAAGGACAGGTAGTTGGAAAATATGGTCTTGGTGATAGAAACAACGCTGGAAATCGCATGACAGAATTTTGCAAGACCAACGACTTCTTCATTGCAAATACCTTTCTCAACAACATAAATGGCAACTATATACAGTGACCTCGTCAGATGGAATACACAGAAATCAAATCAACTACATCTGTGGAAAGAGATGATGGAAAAGCTCAATATCATCAGTCAGAACAAGGCCAGGGGCCGACTGTGGAACAGATTATCAATTGTTCACATGCAAGTTCAAGCTTAAGTTGAAGAAAATTAGAATACGTCCACGAGAACCAAAGTACGACACTGAGTATATCCTACCTGGGCTTAAAGACCATCTCAAGAATAGATCTGACCCACTAAACACTAAAGACCGAAGACCAGATGAGTTGTGGAATGACATCGAGGACATCATACATGAAGAAAGCAAAAGATCATTAAAAAGATAGAATAGAAAGAAAAGACCAAAATGGATGTCAGAAGAGACTCTGAAACTTGCTCTTGAACATAAAGTAGCTGAAGCGAAAGGAAGAAATGATGATGTAAAAGAGCTGAACAGAAGATTTCAAAGGATGGCTCAAGAACACAAAGTAAAGTATTATAATGAAATGTGCAAAGACCTGGAGTTAGAAAACCAAAAAGGAAGAACACACTCAGCATTTCTCAAGCTGAAAGAAATGAAAAAAAAATTCAAGCCTTGAGTTGCAATACTAAAGGATTCTATGGGGAAAATATTAAACAATGCAGGAAGCATCAAAAGAAGATGGAAAGAATACACAGAAATCACTGTACCAAAAAGAATTGGTCAACATTCAACCATTTCAGGAAGGAGCGTATGATCAAGAACCAATGGTACTGAAGGAAGAGGTTCAAGCTGCACTGAAGGCAATGGCAAAAAACAAGGCTCCAGGGGTGACAAAATACCAGTTGAGATGTTTCAACAAATGGATGCAGTGCTGGAAGCGCTTACTCGTCTATGCCAAGAAATTTGGAAGACATCTACCTGGTCAACGGACTGGAAGAGATCCATATTTGTACCCATTCCAAAAAAGGGGATTCAACAGAATGCAGAAACGAACAATATATTAATATCACATGCAAGTAAAATTTTGCTGAAGATCATTCAAAAGCAGTTGCAGCAATACATCGACAGGCAACTGCCAGATATTCAAGCTGGATTCAGAAGAGGACGTGGAACAAGGGATATCATTGCTGATGTCAGATGGATCTTGGCTGAAAGCAGAGAATACCAGAAAGATGTTTACCTGTGTTTTACTGATTATGCCAAGGCATTCGACTGTGTGGATCATAATAGACGACATTGTGAAGAATAAGAATTCCAGAACACTTAATTGTGCTCATGCAGAACCTGTACATAGACCAAGAGACAGTCATTCGAACAGAATAAGGAGATACTGCATTTTAAAGTCAGGAAAAATGTGCGTCAGAGTTGTATCCTTTCACCATACTTATTCAATCTGTATGCTGAGCAAATAATCCAAGAAGCTGGACTATATGAAGAAGAACGCAGCATCAGGATTGGAGGAAGACTCATTAGCAACCTGCAATATGCAGATGACACAACCTTGCTTGCTGAAAATGAAGGGGACTTGAAGCAGTTGCTGATGAAGGTCAAACACCACAGCCTTCACTAGGGATTACACCTCAACATAAAGAAAACAAAAATCCTCACAACTGGACCAAAAAGCAACATCATGATAAATGGAAAAAAGATTGAAGTTGTCGAGGATTTCATTTTACTTGGATCCACAATCAATGCCCACGGAAGCAGCAGTCAAGAAATCAAACGACGCAGTATTGGGCAAATCTGCTGCAAAGATGTCACTTTATGGACTAAGGTGTGCTTGACCCAAGCCATTGTGTTTTCAACTGCCTTGTATGCATGTGAAAGCTGGACAATGAATAAGGAAGATCAAAGAATCGATGCCTCTGAATTATGGTGTTGGCAAAGAATACTGAATATACCCATGGACTGCCAGAAGAACAAACAAATCTGTCTTGGAAGAAGTATAGCCAGAATGCTCCTCAGAAATGAGGATGGCAAGTCTTCGTCTCACATACTTTGGACATGTTATTAGGAAGGATCCGTTCCCAGAGAAGGACATCACGCTTGGTAGAGAGGAGGGTCAGTGAAAGAGAGGAAGACCCTCAACGAGATGGACTGACACAGTGGCTACAACAATGGGATCAAGCATAACAATGACTGTGAGGATGTCACAGGACCGGGCAGTGTTTAATTTTGTTATATATAGGGTTCTCTATGAGTCAGAATCGACTCAACACCACCTAACAACAACAATAACAAATCCTTTTACTTCTGTAACAATATAAAGTCCTTTAGACAAGGCATCTCCTTTGTGCTTATAGTTGTTTTCTCTGGTAGGCAGCGATGAGTTTGTACTGTTTTATTCACACTGTCTCCAGCCCCCAAGTGATCAAGAGATTTGAGATCTAGGTAGCCCCAGTTGCTTTAAGTTAGGAGTACAGTCTATGACACAGAATACTAAAAACACAAATGGTCCCACACAGCCCTTTTAAGTAAATATTTTTAACCAAAGGAGCTAACTGGCCATATACAAAGACCTATTTTTAGTACTGATTTTCCTATCTTTCAATTTTTCACTCTACAGTGAAAGTTTCATATTGACATACAAATTGAGCTCCTCAATTTTCCCTTACAAACTAGTTATCTTGTCAGTTCAATCAATTCTCTCCATTTTTATCATATTTTTACAAGATTTCTTCACATATGTAATAAGTATTATGTTCTAATCTTCATCACAACTATACAGGAGGAGCTATTCTATCCCTATCTGAAGGCATAAGAACTATGGAGCAAACTTTAAAAAAAAAAGTCTTTCTACTGCCAGATCATTGTTCAGATGCTCTTATTCTGAGTAACACATATCTCATAATCTTTTCTTACACTACTAATTTCTAAGATTCTCTAAACTAAAAAGCATCAAGTTAATGTATTCTTCCTTAAGCTCTTGGTATACACTCTAGCCAAAAAAATTTTATATAAAAAATTCTGCATTTGGAACAACCTATGATAATTTGCTAAAAAAAAAAGATACTGATTAGTGTGGCAGCCAATGAAGTAAATCACCCCATGGAGATAAGATCTTCTTTCAAAAACAGCTTAGAATTCAGCTGCAGGGAGGGTAACTGGTGTTAGAGATTTTAGGTTATGCCTCAGCTTTCCAGTTAGGACCACAATCTTCCCAAGCATCCCCCAACTAATGACTGATCACAGCTAGTAGGATACTAGGACCTGGCCTTTCTGTCCATTGTGGGACTCCTCTATATGCTCTAGAGCTCTCCACTCGGTTGGGTGAAACTTTCTCAGATCTGCATCATGGTGAGGAGACTTTCTTAGCCCTATTCTGCTTCCTTTAATCTTTCACAGGCACTGATGGCCGATAAATCTCTTGCACATCTAACTCTTCTTCCCAAAGCACCCAAAAGACAAATTATTTAATATTGAATATCACTATTACTAATCTAAGGTCCAAATCTAAAACTGTACCTCAATACAAATATCTATTTATCTCATTTATATATTCCCTTGAGTTCTTCCGTAAGTACTCACCGGATGAGATTTAGAAAATATTAATATTAAGATATTAAAAAACAGGTATGCAGAAGAATTTTACTTTTTTTACTTAGGATGGTGGTCAAGGGAGTTGTTTTCACCCCTACTTTGATCCTGCAAATGTTTTACCCTGATCTCAAAGATGCATTTTTTTTTCCTGAGCCAATTGCACTAAGTTAATTACCTAATTTGACCAATTTTACGTACAGCAGAATTTCCTTTTTTTTTTTTTATTTTTCATTTTGCTGAATTATTTTAGGCTAGAGGAAGTTTTTATCATGTTCATTCTACAATAATGATTTAAGTTTGTTTTATATTCACATTAAATTTTAAAATGTTAGCTTCTATCATGATGATTTTTTCCCCTCACTTTCTGTCATAATGGGTTTCTTTTACTTAACCAAGTCTATTTTTTCCAGGTCAAAATTTGATATAAATGGTGCCAGAGGATTTTGTTTCTACCAGATTTTCATCAAAAACGAAAAAAATTTTCCATGTGCAGTTATAGCTATTAGATTTTGTGTTACTTCAATTCTATCAAATGTTAGGATCAAAAATTATTTGGAATCAAAATCTCCTACTTCTTAATTCTTTTCATTCATATTCAGGTCACAACTCAAATGTCATCTCAAAGGGATCATTCTCTATCCTTATGATGAAAAGGATGTGAACATTCAAAGCATAACAAACAACACGAACAAGGCTGGTATTTTGGCTGAACCAAAAAAAAAAAAGAAAAAAAACCAGTGTGGCTACAGGTCGGTAAAAGAGGGAATAAAAACGGTACAGCCTCAGCCCAGATGTGACGCATCAGTTTGTGTACGTTTCACGGGCTAAAATTAGCCACATGGCCCTTCATATGCACCAGGAGGGATACAAAGGTAGTATTTCTGTGTGCCAAGGAAGGAGAAACAGATATGGATCAGCACAGGTAGCCTCTACTACAAAGTACTTATAAAGACTAAATGAGATAATATCAAGGACTTGGCTCATTGTCAACATTTCTGAGTACTGAAAAAATGGCAACTATTTTTTGTTTGTTTTTCAGGAATACATGCTAATTGTTGTTATCAGTTGCCACAGAGTCAGCGTCAACTTATGGTGACTCTGTACAATAGATCAAAACACTGCCCAGTCCTGTACCATCTTCACAATTGTTGGTATGCTTGAGTCCATTGTCGCAGTCACTGTGTATTTTAAGTATCTTCCAACTTTAGGGACTCAAGCTTCCAGCACTATATCAGACAACATTCTGTTGTGATCCATAGGATTTTCATTGGCTAATTTTTGGAAGCAGATTGCCAGGCTTTTCTTCCTAGTCTGTCTTAATCTGGAAGCTCTACTGAAACCTGACCAACATAGGTGACCCTGCTGGTAGTTAAAATACCGATGATATAGCTTTCGGCGTCATAGCAACACACAAGCCACCCAAGAACAACAAGCTGAGAGACGAGTGGTAGACATGCTAATTACACTTCCTTTTTCAGGTGAATATGAAGCATGTTTTAAAATCCAGTGAGAACTTGACCAACAGTAACACCAAGCCTACAGTCATACAAACTACTTCCCTTTTTTGAAAACTGGGAAATGCTTTCACATCAACAATCTTCCTAACATTTCTCCAGTTCTTCACAATGCCAAAACAACCATCATTGACCAATTCTAGAACTATCATTGACAATGCTCTAGAATTTTATTAACCCATGACAGGAAACCTGAATCATTACTGCATCTAGATATTCATCATTCAACATGGATGCATCTAGATATTCATCTAGCTATTTTTCATCCTTATAAAAATAATAGTTTTCACATGACTACAAAGGGTACAAAAGAATAAATTAAAATGACCAATAAACATTTGAAAAAATATTCCATTTAAATAGTGTAACTCTTACTTCTACTAATGTATATTCAGTAATTTGAAGTAAATTTCATGATGAAAACAATCAGAAAAGCTGGACAAACCATTAAAATTAGCTGATTAAAGGCTTTAAAAAGCAAACAATGCAAAAAAAAAAAATCATACAGCACAGATCCAAGAAGAAAAGAAGGAAACTGAGAGGTAAGACCAGCATTTTGGGCCAGTTTTTCCTTAGGGCATCTGCCTACTCTGCAAAGACAGCTGAAGGCTGGGAAGATAAGCAGAGTTTTTGACAAGCTTACAGAGAGAGGGACCCATTGCCATTGAGTCGTTTCCAATTCATAGTGATCCTATAGGACAGAGCAGAACTGTCCTACAGGGTTTCCAAGGAGTGGCTGGTGGATTCAAACTGCCGACCTTTCAGTCAGTAGCCGAGCTTTTAACCATTGCACCACCAGGGTGCCATAGAGACAGGGAAGCTTTGCTAAATACCTCAAGCTTAGAGTCCATACCCTGAAGAGCTACTCCCTAAGAAGCCTAAAATAAACTATCTCTAGGACTGAAGCCTAGCCTCAAATCATTTCAGTCCTTAAAATTGGGTTAACACAGCTACCAAGGCCTCCACCGGACTGAGTCCAGTACAGCTACCACCACTGACTGCTCTGGCCAGATCACAACAGAGGGTTCTGGACAGAGCTGGAGAAGGATGTAGAGCATAATTCTAACTCACAAAAAAAAAGACCAGATCTACTGGCCTAAAAGAGACTGGAGAAACCCCGAGAGTATGGCCCCCAGACACCCTTCTAGCTCAGTGGTGAAGTCATCTCCGAGGTTCACCGTTCAGCCTGGGAGTGGACAGCCCCATAAAACCAAATGGGACTAATGAGGTACAGCAGTCCAGGGACAAGGGCCAGAAGGCAGAAGGGGACAAGGAAGCTGGTGATAGGGAACAGGATAGTATTGATGTGTTGTGAGATTGTTAACCATTGTCATAGGGCAACATGTGTACTACCTGTTAAATGAGAAACTATTTTGTTCTATAAGCCTTCATCTAAAATGAGAATAGCAGCACAATTGGAAGAGTGTAGTCGACGTCACTGAACTGTGCATGTAGAAATTTTTGAAATGGTCTATCTTTGGCTATGTATATTTTCACCAAAAAAAAAAAGGTCGAGAAGGGAGAGGGTTGACATGTTGTGGGGTTGTTAACCAATGTCATAAAACAATATGTGCACTACTGTTTCATGAGAAACTATTTGTTCTGTAAGCCTTCACCTGAAGTACAATTAAAAAAAAAAAACTGGGTTAAGGTGACTAAGTATCACTGGAGTCCTAAGGTGGCGCAAACAGTTAAGTGCTCGACTACTAACCAAAAGACTGGCAGTCCAAACCCACTCAGGGGCATCTCAGAAGACAGACCTGGCGATCTGCTTCCCAAAGGTCATAGCTCTGAAAACCTTTTGGAGCAGTTCTACCCTGCACACATGAGGTCACCAGGAGTCAGAATCAATTGTATGGAAACTAACAACAACAAAATATCACTAGTGCCCCTAGCCACCTGACAGAAGCAAATATAAATCCTCATCATAAACCTTAGGTTATTTCTATAACTTCCCTATGTACAATGTCCAACACTCCATCAAATATGACCAGACATAGAAGGAGAGATTACCAAAAAAGACAAGATTCACAGGGACTCAGATAACAGAGTTATCAGAAAGAGACTTCAAAATAACTGTGCTTTATGTCCATGTAAGACTTATACAAGAATGTTCCTAGCAGCTTTATTTCTAATAGCCAAAAACTGGAAACAACCCAGTGTCCTTCAATAGGTAAAGAGATGCAACAAACTGAGGTATAACCAACCATACCTCTAGAACGACAACCATGTTAATAACAAAGGAGGAGGTAGGTGGAGAATGTTGTTGTTGCTAGGTGTCGTCGAGCCAATTTCAACTCATAGCGACCCCATATGACACAGTAGAACTGCCCCATGGCATTTTCTTGGCTGTAATCTTTTACAAGAGCAGATCTCCAGATCATTCTCCCACAGAGCCACTGGATGAGTCTGTACTGCCAACCTTTTGGTTAGCAGCTGAGCGTTTAACCATTGCACCACCAAGGCTCCTTAGGTGAAGCATATATATACATAATTACTTCTCTATGTATAGAATATCTGTGGGAAGATACACAGGAAACTATTTGTTCCCCAAAAGGTAACTGGGTAAACTTGGTATTTGGATACTGTGAAATTGGTTGAAATTTTAATTACATTTTTTAAAGTCCAAAAGGAAATGGGGTAGCTGGGAGGCAGGGATAGGACAGTTTTCACTGTCTAACTTTGGTACCTTTTAAATTCATGAGGCTTCATTATCCATTCAAATTAAATTATTTTAAAATGTATGTATGTGATTACCACCACCTTTAAAGTAAACATTAAACAAAAAATTGCCACTGACCTCAACCAGACTGAGTCCGGTACAGCTAGATGGTGGCTGGCTACCAACACTGACTGCTCTGACCAGGATCACAACAGAGGGTCCTGGACAGAGCTGCAGAAGGATGCAGAATAAAATTCTAACTCACCAAAAAAGACCAGATTTACTGGCCTGACAGACTGGAGAAACTCCCAAAGTATGGCCCCCAGACACCCTTTTAGCTCACTGGTGAAGTCACTCCTGAGGTTCACTGTTCAGCCAGGGATTGGACAGCCCCATAAAACAAAATGGGATTAATGAGGCACAGCAGTCCAGGGACAAGGACTAGAAGGCAGGAGGCGACAGGAAAACTGGTGATAGGGAACCCAAGGTTGAGAAGGGACAGTGTTGACATGCCATGGGGTTGTTAACCATTGTCATACGACAATATGTGTACTGTTTAATGAGAAACTATTTGTTCTGTAAACCTTCATCTAAAGAACCAGAAAAAAAAAAAAGAATTATCTATGTGAGATCAAAGTGACAATAGCAACTCACGAGGTTTGATGGGAAGCCTAGGGGACAGTGAGTTGAAGATAATGGTGATGGAATAATTTGGAAAGCGATAGTGAGAATGGCAGCACAACTGGAAGAATGTAATCGATGTCACTGAAGTGTACATGTAGAGATCTTTGAAATGGTGTATCTTTGCTATGAATATTTTCACCAAAAAAAAAGGCCCTCCAAGGTCGAGAAGGGAGAGTGTTGACATGTCATGAGGTTGTTAACCAATGTCATAAAACAATATGTGTACTGACTGTTTAATGAGAAACTGTTTGTTCTGTAAACCTTCTTCTAAAGTACAACAGAAAAAAAAAATTCCCATTAATATTGAGTTCGTTCAGTTTTGGGGATTAAAATCTGAAATGATGATTGTTGTTGTTTGCCACTGAGTCAATCTGGACTCACAGCAACCCCACATGTGTCAGAGCAGAACTGTGTTCCACCATAGGGTTTTCAAGGCTGTGCCCTTTCAGAAGCAGACTGTCAGGTCTTTCTTCCTCAGTGCCACTGAGTAGGTTCAAACCATCAACCTTTTGGCTAGTATTGAGTGCTTAACCATATGCACCACCCAGAGACTCCTTTGAATTAATGATTGCTTTTGTGTTGTGCTGTTGTTGGGGAGATGTCGAGTCAATTCCGACTGACAGCTACCCCAAGTGACAGAGAAGAACTGCCCCATAGGGTTTTCCTGGCTGTAATCTTTATAGTAGCAGATTGCCAGGTCTTCTCCCTCAGAGCCACTGGGTGAGTTCCAATCATCAACCTTTAGGTTAGCAGCCAAGCACTTAATCGTTGCATTACCAGTACTTCTTGAATTGATGATTAGAGCCTTGCTATTCAAAGTGTGGTCCTCAGATGCATAAGCATCACCTGGAACTTGTTAAATATGCTCAAATTTCAGTGTAGTTGTTAAAAGGATGTATTTTTTTATCTTTATATTTTATATATAATGTGTATTTGTCAAAAATTGTTGCTTGTACACTTACAAGGTGTGAATTTTATCATTGTAAATTATACCTCAGTAAAGTTAATACTTCCTTTAAAGAAAGAAATGCAGAATCCCAGGCCCATCCCAGACTTACTAAATCACAATCTAAATTTTTGACAAACCCTAGGTAACTCATACGTACATTAAAATTTGAGATGTACACTGTTTTGGAGTATTTGTAAACACTGACATAGTTTTTCATGCTAGGCAACAGTCATTGAAGATCTTTTTTTGGTATGTCTCTCCAACAGACTATAAACTCCATAAGGGCAAGGGATCATGCTGATTTTGTGCACCACTGTCACAGAATGGGCACTCAAATACTTCCTGAGTGAAAGAAAAAAATGTCTCACATTTCTTTATGATCATTAGTAAATTTTCTCTTGCTATTTTTACCTGAATCCATTTCTCTTCTAGTTTAATATCTACCTATCTTAGCTAAAGGATAGGGCTGAGAGCTCATAGACAAAAAATTCAGAGTATATCATGTTGTTATGACAATAATAAAAAAAGAAGAAAAACGGTACAATCTCTACCCAATAAAGCAAAGAGTACAAATTGTTGAGTTTTTTTACTTTAAGAAATATTATCTTAATCGTAAAAACACCTTTTTAGAGTTGACTTGCCTTATTTACAAAGCAAATAAATCCTGCAAAATAAGTAACACTCAGAAAATTCTGAAATTTAAAAACAATTTTGAAGAAATTTGATTATTATAGTCAATAAGCAAAATAAAACTACTGTATTTGAAATTTTTTTGTTTCAGAAGTTTTAAAATAAAGGAGAGGTGTTATCAAAGAAACAAAAATTAGCAATGTAAACAAAGAGAAAGGAAAAACCAAGAGAGGATAAAACAACACAAGACTGGAAGGTGAAAAGCAGATGGACAAGTTTAGCTGAATTAGCTCATCTCAGAACACTAAATCCTAAATCATCAGTGGGAAAGACAAGAAGCTACTGGATTTACACTTCAGAACCCTCAACAGGCTCTGCAATTGGCAGTACCAGATACTTCTGGAAATAGAGGATGAGTGGGACCTATTTGAAAGCCTGTTTAAAAAGCAGTTTGACTGTCCCTCCATCCCAGCAGAAGACTAGAAGCTTGCCATCAGGAGAGACTAAAAGATAACTGGCCTAGGGGAATACTTGGCAATTGAGAATAGGACTATCGTGCTGAGAAGAGGAGGAATTACATAAAAGGTTATATACTGAGTGCTAAAATCCCAAGCAATTTTCTTCTCTCTGACTCCCAAAATTCTGGTAACTAGTTCTATTCCTCCCAGAGAAAAGATGGGAAGATACTTCTCTGGAAAGATGTGATCAACTCAAGATAAAAGACCAAGGGAGGTTATCAAGTGAAATAGTCCAGCAAGATTACCCAACAGTGAAGCCCATAGTTTAAAGACTCACAATGGTTCTAGATCATGAGACAGCTAAGAAAAGCCTCTGATACAGAAGATCAAAACCAAAACAAATAGAGGATTAAAGGGGGGAACTAAAAGAAAGACTTATTCAGGGAAACAAAAACATTTAAAGAAAAAAAAAGTAATATCCCTAGAGAGGTAACAGAAGACATTGCATCCATAAGAAGCAAGGACAAAATGTAACAAAAAGAAACATTTATAGACAAAAAGAGCTATTTAAATAAAAAATGACAGTAGAAATGAAAGGTTTCAATAAAAGAAGTGAAAGAAAAAGGAGAGCTGTGAATAGGACAAAACAAAAAAAAACCCGAAGAGGTGAAGATAGATAAATAACAACAACAACCAGGTCCAGGAGGTCCAACCTCCTAGTAACAGGAGTTACAGAAAGAGAGTAGAGATAATGGAAAATGGAAAGACATAAATTCATAGGTTTCCAGTTTGGAAGTGCCTACTGCATGCCCAGAATCAGAATACAAAAAAATCTACCTCAAGGGATGAAATTGTAGGAAATCAGGAATAAATAAGAAATCCCAAAAACTGAGGGTAAGCTGAGCACTATACAAAAGATTAAGAATCAGAGTAGCATTGGATTCCTCAGCAACCCTAGAATCTAAAAGACAATGAATCAGTAACTTCAAAACTTCTGAGGAAAAAATTATTTCTAGCCAACCCAAACTATCAATCAAGAATAAAAACAATTCCAACTAAAAATGCGCAAACTCCAAAAGATAAACTAGATAACTGGGACCTCCTAAAAATTACTTATGCTCATCAAAAGACTTTTCCAAGAGAGTATAGAGAGAACCTACAGACTGGGGGAAAAGATCTTTGGCAACAACATATCTGATAAAGGTTTAATCTCTAAAATATACCGAAAACTTCAATAACTCAACAATAAAAAGACAAGCAACCCAAACAGAAAATGGGCAAAGGACGTAAACAGGCACTTCACCAAAGAAGGCACTCAGACAGCCAACAAATACATGAAAAGATGCTCGCGGATCATTAGCCATTATAGAGATGCAAATCAAAACCACAATGAGATACCATCTCACCCCCGCAAGACTGGCACTGATCAAACTTTCAGAAAACAATAAATGCTGATGAGGCTATGGAAGATTGGAACTCTCACACACTGCTGGTGGGAATGTAACATGGTATAACGAGTATGGAAAACAATATGGTGCCTCGTAAAAAGTTAGAAATACTGTATGATCCAGCAATCCCACTCCTAGGAATTTATCCTAGAGACATAAGTCATCACACAAATAGACATGCAAATCCATGTTCACTGCAGCATTATTCACAATAGCAAAAAGATGGAAACAACCTAAGTGACCATCAACAGATGAATGGATAAACAAATCACGGTACATACACACAATGGAATACTACCCAACAATAAAGAACAATGATGAATCTGGGAAACATCTCACAACACGGATGAATCTTGAGAGCATTTTACTGAGTGAAATAAGTCAATCACAAAAGGATAAATGCTGTATAAGACCACAATTATAAAAACTCAAGAAAAGGTTTATACACAGAAAAAAATCATCTTTGATGGCTACGCCAGAAGGGAGGCCTGGGGCGGGGAAATCACTAACTAGACAGTAGATAAGTGTTAACTCAGATGAAGGGAAAGACAATACACAACACAGGGGAAGTCAGCACAAGATGACCAAGGCAAAAGAAGACACTCAGACGAACACAAGAAAGGAAAAAAAAAAAAAAAAAAAAGGCAACCACAGTAAATACTACAGCATATACAACCCTACAACAACAGTAAAACAAATACATAGGCAGCTATGTATACTGAATAGGGGAAGGAGGGCATACAGGAGTATACTCACGTACGCATATAGGTTAGTCTGTGGGTATTTTTACATACCTATTTGTATGTACAGCATGTATATATATACATATATATATATATATAAAATAAAGCACAAAGGGGACACAGTCATAGAAGCTTCCTAGATACATCCAAACATCTTTGAGGGACCAAGTTACTGGAGCTGAAGGCTCCATGGTATCACGGAACATCTAGGTCAATTGGCATAACATAATTCATAAAGTCAGTGTTCTACATCCTACTTTGGTGAGTAGTGTCTAGGTCTTAAAAGCTCGCAAGCGGCCACCTAAGGTACATCTATTGGTCCTATCCCATACAGAGCAAAGGAGAATGAAGAAAACCAAAGACATAAGGAAAGTATTAGTCTAAAAGACTAATGGACTACATGAACCACAGCCTCCACCAGCTTGAGTCCAGAAGAACTACCACCACCAACCGCTCTGACAGGGATCACAATAGAGGGTCCTGGACAGAGCTGGAGAAAAATGTAGAATAAAATTCAAATTTACAAAAAAGACCAGACTTACTGGTCTGACAGAGACTAGATAGAGGAACCCCCAAGATTATGGCCCCCAGACACTGTGCTAACTCAGAACTGAAGTCACTCCCGAAGTCTACCTTTCAGCCAAAGACTAGACAGGCTTATAAAACAAAAAGTAACACATGGGAGGAACAAGCTTCTTAGACCAATCAAGTATACAAGGTCAAAGGGGCAACACCCCCAAAAGCAAAGAAGAGAAGGTGGGAAGGGACAGGAAAACTAGACAAATGGAAATGGGGACCCCAGGGTGGAAAGGGGGAGAGTGCTGCTACATTGAGGGATTGCAACCAATGTCACAAACAATTAGTATATAAATTTTTGAAAGAGAAACTAACTTGCTCTGTAAACTTTCACTAAAGCACAATTAAAACAAACAAAAAAATAAATAAATACATTTCAGATATTCAAAGAAAGCAGGAACACGAACAGAAATCTGTACACCAGTGTTCACTGCAGCTTTATACACAATAGCCAAAAGGTGGAAACAACCAAAAGGTCTATCAGTAGATAAATGGAGAAGCAAAATGCAGACTATACCTATGATAGAATATTACTCAGTCATAAAGAGAAATGAAGTCTTGATACATGCTACAACATGGGTGAACCTTGAAAACATTATGCTGAGTGAAATAAGTCAGTCACAAAAAGACAAATATTGTATGAGATCACTATTATAAAGAAACAAGAAAAGGTTTACACATAGGAAAGAAAAAAAAATTCTTTGATGGTTACCTGGGATGGGAGGGGGAGAGAGGAAAATAACCAAATAGAAAGGCCCGTTGCTGTCAAGCCAGTTCCAACTCACAGCCATCCTATAGGATAGAGCAGAACTGCCCCATAGAGTTTTCAAGGAGTGCCTGGTGGATTGGAACTGCCAACATTTTGGTTAGCAGCCGTAGCTCCTAACCACTACGTCACCAGGGTTTCCAAATAGATAGAAGACACATGTTAATATTGGTGAAGGAAAAGGCAATACACAATGTGGGAGAAGTCAGCAAAACATGACCGAGGCATGGGAGAACACCGAGAAGAATGAAAGAACAAAGGGCAACAATGGTAACTACTACAGCATAGACAATCTTGCAACAACAGTATTAACAAACAATAATTTACAAATGGATACTTTAGGTAGATAGAAATGCCAAGAGGTATGGGAGGGTGTTAGGGAACACACCCACCTGCAGACATAGGTTTGGTGGTGGATATTTCTACATATATAACCGTTGCTGCTGCTTATATACTAATATAGACAATAGAGCACACAATGGCAACTTCTTAGATATAACTAAACAACTCACAGGACCAAAGTTTCAAGGCTCGAAGGTGAAGGACCACAGACTCGGGGGACATCTACATCAACTGGCACAACATAGTTCATAAAGACAATGTTCTACATCCTACTTTGGTGAGCAGCATCTGGGGTCTTAAAAGCTTGCAAGTGGCTATATAAGATGCAACTATTAGTCTCTTTCAGTCCGAAGCAAAGGAGAGTGAAAAAAACCAAAGACTCAAGGGAGCAATCAGTCCAAAGGACTAATGGACTACATGAGCCACAGCCTACACACATGACCCCAAGACCAGAAGAACTAGATGGTGCCCAGCTACCACTACTGACCACACTGACTGGGGATCACATCAGAAGGTCCCAGATGGAGTAGGAGAAAAACATAGAACAGAAAACCAAATTCAAAAAAAAAGACTAGACTTATGTTCTGACAAAGACTGGAGGAACCCCCGAGCCTATGGTCCTAAGATACCCTTCTGACCTGGAACTGAAGGCATTGCCAGAGACCACCTTTCAGCCAAACCACAGATAGGGCCATAAAATAAACAATAACACCCAAGAGGAACGTGCTTTTTAGAAGAATCAATTATATGTGATCAAAAGGGCAACAATTGCCCAAAAGCAAAGATGAGAAGGTAGGCAGGGAAAAATCAGGATGAAACAGGGAAGTTAAGATGGAAATGGGGAGAGTGCTGACACATTGTGGGGAATGAAACCAATGTCATAGAACACTGTATGTACAAACTATCATATGGGAAACTAACTGCTCTGTAAACTTTCACCTAATGCACAATAAAAAATAAAAAAACAGAAAGTCAAATATTGTATGATTCCCCCTTATATAAAATAGGCAAATGTACAGAAACCAAAGTTTATCAGTGGTTACCAGAGGTGGGAAGGAGGAGGTATGGAAGAATCGCTGCTTAGGGGTGCACTGAGTTTCTGTTAATGATGGTGGAATAAACTGGAAAAGAATAGTGGTAATAATGGTTGCACAACATGATGAATGCAATCAATGTCACGAATTGTGCATGTAAAAACTATTGAATTGGCAAATGGGAGAAAAATGTAAAATAAAACTCAATTTTTTTTAATTGTACTTTAAGTGAAAGTTTACAGCTCAAGTCAGTTTCTCATACAAAAATTTATACATACATTGTTATGTGACCCTTGCTGCTCATCCTATAATGTGACAACACACTGCTCCTTTACACCTCAGATTTCCCATGTCCATTCAACCAGCTCCCGTCCCTTTTTACCTTCTCATCTTGCCTCTGGACAGGAGCTGCCCATTTAGTGTCATGTATCTACGTGAGCTAAGAAGTACTCTCTTCATGAGTATCATTTTATGTCCCATAGTTCAGTCTAATCTTTGAAGAGTTGGCTTCAGGAATGGTTTCAGTTTGGGGCTAACGGAGAGTCCGGGGGACATGTCTTCCTGAGTCCCTCCAGTCTCAGTCAGACCATTAAGTCTGGTCTTTTTACTAGAATTTGAGTTCTGCACCCCACTTTTCTCCTGTTCCATCAGGGACTCTCTGTTGTGCTCCCCATCAAGACGGTCATTGGTGGTAGCCGGGCACCATCTAGTTCTTCTGGTTTCAGGCTAATGAAGTCTCTGGTTTATGCGGCCCTTTCTGTCTCTTGGGCTAATATTTTCCTTGTGCCTTTGGTGTTCTTCATTCTCCTTTGCTCCAGGTGGGCTGGGACCAATTGACATATCTTAGATGGCCACTTACTAACTCTTAAGACCCCAGATGCCACTCACCAAGTGGGATGCAGAACATTTTCTTAATAAACTTTTTTATGCCAATTGACCTAGATGTCCCCTGAAACCATGGTCCCCAGGCCCCCCGCCCCTGCTAGTCTTTCCCTTGAAGTGTTTGGTTATATTCAGGAAATTTTTTAGCCTTTGGTTTAGTCCAGTTGTACTGACCTCCCTTGTATTGTGTGTTGTCCTTCCCTTCACCTAAGATAATGCTTATCCACTATCTAGTTAGTGAATACCCCTCTCCCTTCCACCCCATCCTCATAACCATCAAAGAATAAAACTCAAATTTTTAAAAAGTTCAGATTTACTGGACCAGTTGAGACTAGAGAACCTCCCGAAACTATCACCCTGAGATACCTTTTAAACTTTGAACTGAAATTACTCCCAGAGGTCACCTCTCAGCTAAATAACAGATTGGTTAATAAAATAAAGAATATCACCCATGTGATATCACCTGTGGTCCTTTCAAAAATCATCTATATGAGACCAAACAATCAATATTTACTCTGAAGCAAAGATGAGAAGATAATGGGGGGCAGGGAAACTAGATTAATGGAAACAGAATAACTCTGAAGCAAAGATGAGAAGATAATGGGGGGCAGGGAAACTAGATTAATGGAAACAGAATAACCAGAACAGAAACAATGAGAACGTTGACACATTATGAAAAATGTAACCCACGTCAATGAACAATCTGTACAGAAACTATTCGATGGGAACCTAACTTGCTGTGTAAACTTTCACTGAAAATACAATAAAATATTATTTTTAAAAAACTGTTGAATTCGCAAGTGTTTGGTTATATATATTTTTACCATAATTAAAAAATAAATAAAGAGGCCATGTCCATGCCTCTAAGAAGAATATGAAGGTTAAAGCATATCCAGGGCGTTTGCTTTTCAATAACAGAAGCCTTGAAATTCAGACTAAAAAAAAAAACAGTAATACAAGATTTATTTAAAGACATGGAGGTATATCAGTTAAGATTAAATTGGGCTGTAAGTGACTGGAAACCTCAAGCAACAATAGCTAAACAAAATTTAAATAATTTCTCTTCCATATAAATTAAGTAACCCAGGGCTGGTATGGAGGATTCACAATTGCCTTTTCATTATATAATTTTCAACACATAGTTTTCACTTCCTGGTCCAAGATGGCTGCTCAGGTTCCAGCTATCACATCCACCTTCCAACCAGCAGGAAAGAAGGGTAATGAAGGTTGTGTCCCTTTCTCTTAAAAAGACCTCAAAGAAGTCACATGTTACCCTTTTATTTGTCATGCAATTCAATACTTAATTACATCATGCCAACTAGCTACAGCCATTTACCCAGATATAAACCAAAGGGGGAAACTGATACTGTAAGACAACCAGCAACTTCTGCTACAGGAAGCAAATACCAAAAGAATCAGTTTTAAAAGTTGCCAAAGTCTACCTCAGGGGAAAAGAAAAATGGTTGGAGAGATGGGAGAGTAGTGGTGAGGTATATTGTTTTTTATAATAAGCTTTATAGAACTATTTGACTTTTTAAAACTTGTACATACATAATTGGACAAAAAATAAAATCTTACAAAAAAGAGAATAATGGGAGAAAAGGAAGTAGAAATAGTCACAACTTTTCTTTCTGAAAGTTTGCCTTTTTCTTTCGGGAATGATGGTGCAACAGATGAGATAAGAACTATAAAGAATCAAAAGTAAATTCTGTCTGCACATTAGTACTTGGTCTTTAAGACAATGATTCTAACTGCTTAGGATACTTTTTCTTTTTCTTTTTGTTCCTGGTTCTGTGGGGAAAAACAATTTCATGGCAAAGAATCTCTAAATCACACAATCTTTCAATACTTATATATTAATCTACAAATACAAAAAGCACAATGACTAATCTGGGGAAGTCTGCAATCGTTTTTGCTAAAAGGAGGACTTTTTCTTATAAAGGTAAGAATCACTATTGACCTAAGATATTATTGCATTAATTGTTCATCAGTACTTTAAGAGAATTCACAGATTAAGAGTCTCCGGCAGAAAAGTGAGATTTGGTCTTTTGCCCCCTTATCAAGTTGACTATAGATAAAAAGCCTAGGTAAGCACTAGTTGAAAAACAAATCTACCTGTTTATCAAATTCTTTAGAGGAAATAATTATAAATATTTGAAATATAAATAAAGGAGAAAAAACAGGAACACATGGCAGTAAAAGCAGATAAGTTAATGTCACATCTGTGAAGATATATTATCCTTCAAGCACTCCATTCTCATGAACAAAAGGGTAGAGTAACACTGAATACTATTTGACTTTCCTAGTTCAGCTGCATCAATATTTTAATGTTTACTTAGATCGACCACATATTTCCTCTCTCATTTTTCAGATTTACTATCTTCTCTAACCATTTCTAAAGCTTATGAGGAATGATGATCAATTTTGCTAAAAGCCTCTTTTTTAGACAAAAAAACAGTTTGACTAATTCAAATTAGAGAAGAAAACCATGGCCCAAGAAATTAAGAGGGTTATCTAAGATCATGCAGAGCTAATGGGTGACAGAGCCATAAACCCTGGTCTCCTAATCCCAATACTGTGGTCTACCATATTATGAGGCAACTATGTCAAAACAAGAAAGTGGCAGGATTCATCAAGTTCCCTGATCAATAATGCCACAAGCAAATTACCTGATCCTCCCACCTGTCTTAAGCCCCATTCACAACAACTAAGTGAAATACTGTGCTTTACTTAAAGGATATGGGTAATAGTATCATGCAAGATGAGCTCTTTTTGGTTGCCTAAACTATATGCAGGTTCATTCAAGTTACTTCACACCGAGAGTTTAGTGTAAGAACATGTGGGAAGTGCAGAAGCACAAGAAAAGTCTCCACAATCTAGCTTGATTGAGAACTGAAATACTCGTGAGGGAAAAATAAAGTTGGGATCCCAACAGGACCTATAATTGATCACTGTCATAATAACGCAGTTTCCTGACTCTGCTTCTACTATGACTGGAGTTATGTTTATGTCTACTTTTCCTCTCCACTATGACTGCTCTCTCTACTATGTGGTTTCTACTCTCCTGCAGCTTCTGCTTACTGCCTTCTCTGGCTATCTCATGTTCAAATTCCCTAAGGAAGAGGATGAGACTGAGTCAATTCATCATTTTTTAATACAGAATTACTGAACAGAGTTCTTGGGCCAGGCCAGTTTATAAGCCACCAGCCTATACATCACTGATGCCCATCCCTAGCCCGATTAATTACTGCATCGTGGAAGGGACTCAACTCTCGGGTGTTAATGTTTATTTTATGGGCTTGTCTATTGTTTGGCTGGAAGGTGGTGTCCAGGAATGACTTCAGTTTCAAGTGAGAAGGGTGTCTTAGAGCCATAGTCTTGGGGGTTCCTCCAGTCTCTGTCAGACCAGTAAGTCTGGTCTTTTTTGTGAAATTGACTTTTTGTTCTACATTTTTCTCCCACTTCCGTCTGGGGTCCTCTGTTGTGATCCTAGTCAGAGAGGTCAGTAGTGGTAGCCGGGCACCATCTAGTTCTTCTGGTCTTCAGGTCATGTAGGCTGTGGTTCATATAGTTCATTAGTCCTCTGAACTAACTGTTCCCTTGAGTCTTTGGTTTCTTTCAGCCTCCTTAACTCCAGATTGGAGGAGACCAATAGTTGTATCTTACATAGCCACTTGCAAGCTTTTAAGACCCCAGATGCTACTCACCATAGCAGGATGCAGAACATTGTCTTTATGAACCATTCTGTGCCAAATGACATATAAGTCCCCCAAATCTATGGTCCTTTGTCTTTGAACATACAAACTTCATTCCGCAAGGTGTGTGGTTATATCTAAGAGGTTTTCCCTAACTCTGCCACTTGTGTGCTCTATCGTCTATATTAATATATGAGAAGCACCTGCTGTCACGTATTTAGAAATATCCACCAACCAAACCTGTATCTGCCAGTGGGTGTGTTCCCTTACACCCTCCCATGCCTCCTGGTATATCTATCTACCTATGTACCCATTCGTAAATTACTGTTTGTTAATATTATTGTTGCAAGACTGTCTATGCTATAGTAGTTACCGTAGTTGCACTTTATTTCTGCATTTCTCTCAGTATCCTCTCTTGCCTTAGTCGTGTTGTGCTGACATCGCCCAAATTATGTGTTGCTTTTCCTTGCACTAACATTAACATGTGTCCTTCCATCCTCTTTTGATGCTTTCTGCATTGTTCAATTTTTTGCCTGTAGAATCCTTCAATACTGCAACTCAAGGCTTTAATTTTTTCTTCAGTTCTTTCAACTTGAAAAATGCTGAGTATGTTCTTCTCTTTTAGTTTTCTAACACCAGGTCTTTGCACATTTCATTACAATACTTTATTTTGTCTTCTACAGCCATCCTCTGAAATCTTCTGGTCAGCTCTGTTTAGCATTTCTTCCATTTGCTTTAGCTACTCTACGTTCAAAAGCAAGTTCCAGAGTCTCTTCTGACATCCATGATAAACGGAGAAAATACTGAAGCTGTCAAGGATTTCATTTTACTTGGGTCTACAATCAACACCCATGGAAGCTGCAGTCAAGAAATCAAACAACATATTGCAATGGGCAAATCTACTTCAAAAGACCTCTTTAAAGTGTTAAAAAGCAAAGATGTCACCTTGAGGACTAAGGTGCACCTGATCCAAGCCATGGTATTTTCAATTGCCTCATATGCATGCAAAAGGTTGACAATGAATAAGGAATATCAAAGAACTGATGCCTTTGAGCTATGGTGTTGGTGAAGACTACTGAATATTCTATAGACTGCCAGAAGAATGAACAAATCTGTCTTGGAAGAAGTACAGCCAGAATGCTCCTTAAAACTGAGGACGGTGAGACTTCACCTTACTTACTTTGGACATGTCCCTGGAGAAGGACATCATGTTTAGTAAAGGAGAGGGTCAGCGAAAAAGATGAAGACCCTCAACAAGATGGACTGACACAGTGGCTTCAAAAACGGGCTCAAACATAGCAACGATTCTGAGGATGACGCAGGTCTGTGCAACATTTCATTCCATTGTATACAGGGTTGTTATGAGTCGAAACTGACTCAACGGCACCTAATAACAACACATAAGGTAATAATGTCCTATTATAGAAGAATGATTGCCCTTATTGGCACCCATATATTTTCTAGTAGAAACACAAGTAACTTTACAGATCATCATTTATTAAGTATTTACTATGTCAGGCACTCAGCTAAGTACTTGATAGGCAGTATCACAGATAAGCAAACTGAGGCCCAGAAAGGTTAGGTTTTTATCCAAGATCACATCTAATAAATCTGATGCCAAAGCCCATGTTTTTAACCATCATCTTATACTGTCAGTGACTGCCAAGTAGAATCACTAATAGCATTTTGTAACACTAATGAATCCTACCCCCAAAAAAGAAAATCCTATACCATATTCTTAATGAAATGGTTCCCAAAACACTGTTGAGCAAGACAGCATGCAATAAGAGTTCTGTGATCAATTAAGTATGGGAAACATTATATTAAAAAGAAATAATCAAACTTCCATATTGCAGGACTTCTCAGAATTTTTATATGCCAATCCACATTGTGAATCTCCAAGAATACATTAAGCGGTTTCCCATATGTATTCAGCCAAAGCTACATGCTTCACAGGCCATTTTCTGGAACTAAAGATTTGTGGAATGCACCTTAGAAAATGCTTATCTAACCAGACTTACTGGCCTGACAGAGACTGGAGAAACCCCGAGAGTACAGCCCCCAGACAACCTTTTAGCTCAGTAATGAAGTCACTCCTGAGGTTCACCCTTCAATCAAAGATTAGACAGGCCCATAAAACAAAACAAGACTAAAGGGGCACACCAGCCCAGGGGCAAGGACTAGAAGGCAGAAGGGGACAGGAAAACTCCTAATAGGGAACCCAAGGTCGAGAAGGGAGAGCGCTGACATGTCATGGCGTTGGTAACCAATGTCACAAAACAATACGTGTACTGTTTAATGAGAGGATAGTTTGTTCTGTAAACCTTCACCTAAAGAAAAAAAAGAAAATGCTTACCTAGTAAAATATTTCACTTGACCACCTTTTTCTCTGATAATTTCACCTAAACTAAGTCAACCAGTAGCTCCCTGGATAAAGACCTGGTGATCTGCTTCAGTAAAGATTACAGCCTAGAAAATCCTATGAGACAGTTCTACTGTGTCACTTGGGGTCGCTATGACTCAAAATCGAATCGACGGCACCTAACAACAGTTCAAATAGTTACCAGTAAATCTTCCAATATCTGATGACCCACAGCCAACTTCTAGGTGAAAATGCCATGGCCATGTTGAGGGCCAGTGGCCATGTTTTGGATCATGTGACTTTCCTCTTGTTCAGAGATGAATAGACAGGATAGACACCAAAGGACAACCCATTCACTACTGTGGTCTGCCTCCAAAAGATGAGCTAGAGCAATAAGATTTATCCCAAGAAATGGGAAACAAACAATAAAGCAGAAGGGCCAGGAGAACCACACAGTAGCAAGAAAGCAAATGAAAATACAAAGGAATAGGAAACTAGTAATGAGCAAAGGAACTGGCCAAGAGAAAAAAAAGCGGGGGGGGCCTCAGGGGAGAGAGAAGACATACGAAATAAGCAAGAGAAAGACTATGTGTCTGCATTTGAGGTTAGTTCTAGCTCCTGTAAATTCAGCCCTTGAATTTCTATGAGGTCCCTGTTGTGCCCTTATAATAAATCCTCTTTGACTGAACTAGCTTAAGTGGCTCTCTTCCTTGCAACAACACTGTGTAAATTTAAACGGTAAAGTTTAATTCATTTCACTGAAATGAAGCAGTACAGGTCAGCTGTTAAGATTATAGATTCTAGAGTTTGAATGTTCAGGATTGAATCCCAGATCCACTACTTAGAAAATGTAAAACTTGGGGCTAGTTTGTTCTGTTAACCTTCATCTAAAGCACAATAATAAATAAATAAATAAAACTTGGGGCAAGTTACCTAACCTATCTAAAGCCTCCAATTCCCATCTGTAAAATGGAAATAATGAGAGTATCTCCACCTCAGTAAGACTGTAAGAATTAAATGAGATGTTTACAAAGTGCTTAGCACAGTGCTTTGTACATTGTTGTTAACTGCAACTCCGACTCATGGCAACTCCACGTACAACAGAACGAAAAACTGTACTGTATCATCCTTACAACTGCCAGCAAGTTAGAGTCCATCGTTGTAACCACTGTGCCAATCCATTCCACCAAGGGTCTCGCTCGTCCTCTTTGGCCCTCTACTTCACCAACATGATGTATGATGTCCTACTCTAGCAACTGATCACTCCTGATGACCTGTCCAAAGGAAGCAAGTCAACAATGGTCTGTTGTGATCCATAAGGTTTCCATTAGCTAATTTTCGGAAGTAGATCGCCACACCTTTCTTCCTAGTCTGTCTTACTCTGGAAGCTCTGCTGTAACCTGTCCAGTATGGAAGACCCTGCTAGTATCTGAAATACAGTTGGCATAGCTTCCAATATCATAGCAATATGCAAGCCACTCCAGTACAACAAACTGACAGGTGGTGGGCTCTGTACAAAGAAAGCACTGAATAAATGTTAGTTATTACTATTATTAATTCACACACACAGTTTTTCTCTAACTCAACATGAAAACCTTGTCCTTAGAATATAACAAAGAACAAAAAAAATTCTTCTTTCTGGATATAGAAATCTGGTAAATACTGTTTTAAAAAAAATTTACTAAGCAGGAGAAAGGTGGAGTGCAGAACTCAAATTCTAGTAAGAAGACCAGACTTAATGGTCTGACTGAGACTGGAGGAACCCCAGAAAGCATGGCCCCTGGATTCTCTATCAGCCCAGAACTAAAACAATTTCCGAGGCCAACTCTTCAGACAGGGATTGGACTGGACTGTGGGACATAAAGTGATACTCGTGAGGAGTGTGCCTCTTAGCTCAAGTAGATACAAGAGGTTAAACTGGCAGCTTCTGCCTGAAGGTGAGATGGGAAGGCAGAGAGGGTTAGGAGCTGGTTGAATGGACATGGGGACTGAGGGGGTGGAGAGGTGGAGTGTGCTGTCACAGTATGGGGAGAGCAATTAGAGTCACATAACAATGTATATATAAATGTTTGTATGGGAAAAAATTAAAAAAAAATTTACTAGCATACTGTAGCCACAACACCTTAACTCTAGGGAATCTCTCTAGAGTTACTTTTTGTAGAACTAATAATATCAAATACTCCAAAAATATTTTTTTTCTTAATGAAATAAATTTTCCACAACAAGGTAAAAAATGTTACATCAATACCAGATATACCTTATCTACAGCAACAACATTTTTAAAGATTCCAAAACATAACAATTTTTAAAGAACAACAAAATAAACCTATTTTATAAAATAATAAACAATTTCTTTTTTTCTAAGATTATTATATCTGGACTGAATATGCAGGCAGACTATAATAACAAGAAATACAAAGAGAACAAACACATAGCAGTGTCTATTGATGTCTTTTAATAATAAACAATCTCAAATCCAAAGATAAGCAATCTTATTACCATTTGCTAACTGAGTTTTCAGGCCTACTAATGTCCAAGTCATTTTAAATTCACTCCATATATTCAAATCGTTGGAGTTCCTAGATGGTACAAACGGTTAAATGCTCAACTACTAGCCCAAAGGTTGGCGGTTCAAACCAACCCAGAGGTGTCTCAGACGGCAGGCCTGGACATCTGCTTCTGAAAGGTCCCAACCCTGAAAACATTATGGAACGGTTCTATCTGCACACATGGGGTTGTCATGAGTCAGAACCGACTTGACAGCAACTAGCAACAACAACATTCAAGTAGTTATTTGGAATAATTCATTATTTTAAATCTGTCTTATTTTAAAAAGCATTTATCTACATCATTCTCCTCTGATTTGGATAATGTGGGCTCTCCTGCTTAATAGCCGAAATTGGTTAGATCAACTACAGAAATTATATCAAAATTTTAAGAACCTACAATGTTTTGGGTTTTTTTTTTAATTTGCCCCTCCACAATGTATTGTTAATAAAATTAAAAGTCCACATTCCACATTATTTTTATGTCAAGAAAATTAACTACTAATCATCTTCAACAAGTAATTAAGTCTGTGTCCCCTAAGGGTACAACTTACTACAGGAAAAATAGCTAATATTTTTGCACTACTCTATATGAAGTAACAAAAAGTAGTAATAATTTAGGGACATTTATACAGTAGTCTTACAACATGGCCATAAAGATAGTGTTATGTAAGGGCCGTACTATGACATTATTTAAAGGTGACATGAACATTTAATGTATCATTCTGTAAAATATTTAATGAAATCTATACATACAATCAGAAATAAAAAGTATTTTCTATTTAAATTGACCTGGGAAAAAGCATCTTAGTCATTTCAATCTCAAAAAAATAATATACAACAGCTAAGATACACAGAGGGTTCTCAGGCCGACATTAAAGTTTTTCAAGAGAGAAATTATATTAAAAACTTTTCAGGGCCTAAAAGGTTTTTTTCTGAAAGAAACATTCAAATTAACAGGAATACTGCCTTCAAAGGTCTACAAAATATTTGACTGACAAAACAAAATAAGTATTAAACAGATAGCCTAATTTTTTGGCAACCAACCAGACATGTCCACATGGATTACCAGTTGTTACTAACCTTATCATCTTCATCTTCTCACAAAAAAGTATCCCCATTCTAGACTTGAATAAAGAGACATAATATAACTCTGACTAGAAAGGCTTAACACTGTACTCTACATTCCCAGTGAACTGACTTACCTTTTGTCCTCTGAACACTTAAAAAAAAAAAAAAAAAAAAAAAGGCTGCCATCAAGTCAATTTCGATGTGTGTCAGAGTAGAACTGTGTTCATAAGGTTTTTCAATGGCTGTTTTTGGAAGTAGATTGCCAGGCCTTTCTTCCAAAGCACCTCTGTGAGAACAAGAGCCTCCAACCTTTCTGTTAGTAGCTAAGTACATTAACTTTTTATATCACCTTGATCCATCCCTCTTTTCCCATTTGTGACCAGATCTACTTCCGGTATAGTTGAGTAAACTCCTATTGGATCTGATTCTCTCATAGATAACAGCTATGAACGCTGGACAAAATCTTAAAAAGCCAAAAATATAAGGCTACTGGAGAATGAATATAATATAAGCAAGCAGATTCTGGAGGGGAATCAACACTAAGAAGAAGGGACCAGCACAGGATGAGTGGTCTGTGCATAGCCTATAGCCTGAGAACAGGCTAACGTTGGCACTTGCAGTGGGATTGAAAGATTCATAGAAAAGCCAGACCTTCTATCCAAAAGAACCAAAAGACAAAATTCAGAACAATTACAGTACCTGTAAAGTAAGAGGGAAATCCCAAAAAGGAGAAAGCCAGAAAGAGGAGCCACAAATTCTGCAAATAATTTCTGCCCAAAACCTCTGAGTAATACCTGAACAATGAATATACAGGGCAGACTCAAAGCTGTTCAGGTACACAGAAAAGACATAAACTAAAAAATGACCTGCGGCCCAAGAAGTAAATCTGCAATTTGAATACAATCAAGTTATTTGACCACTAAAATAAAACATCAATATTCATTAAAGAAATGACAGAATTCACAGTCTCTACAACACAACATCCAAAATGTGCAGTATACAATCCAGAATTACTTGGTGTGATGGTTAAGGTTGTGTGTAAAGTTGGCTAGGCCATGATACTCAGAGGTTTGACAGTTGTATGATGTTGTGATCACTTTCATGATGAGATTTGATATGATGTGATCACCTCCATGATGAGATCTGCTGTGAGTAGCTAATCAGCTGAAAGGGAGTTTCCTCAGGGGTGTGGCCTACACTGAATATAAGTGGATATTCTGGCAAGGCCTGTGGGCTTTTGCTCCTTCTAGGTCCTGCAGCTGGCTCCTGTTTGTGTGATCTCTGGTTCTTGGGACTTCAGCTAGCAGCTTACATGCGGTCTTGCCTGTTGATCTTGGGATTCATACATCCTCACAGCCTGTGAGCAAGAGCCCTGGTCTCTGACCTGTAGATCTTCAGTTTGTCAACCCCTGCAGCTACATGAATCAGAAAAAGCCTCTATCCTGATCCAAAGACTTGGGATGTTCTAGCCTCTACAACCACATGAGCCATTTCCATGATGTAAATCTCTCTATATATATATATTTATACACTTTACTGGTTTTGCTTCTCCAGAAAACCCAGTCTAAGACACTTTGCATACAAAGAACAAAGAAAGGGTGACCCAATCTCATGAGAAAAGAAAATCAACTTTCAGAGATGACACAGACATTGAAATTAGCAGAAAATGACTTTAAATCAGCTATTATAACTATGCTCAGTGAAATACAGGAAAATATGCTTAAAATAAATGAAAATATAAGAAATATCATCAGAGAAATAGAAACTAAGAACTAAGAACCAAATGGAAATTTTAGAACTGCGAAATACAACATCTAAAACAAAAAATCCATTGTATGGGCTTAACAAAAGAATGGTAATGACAGAGCAAGAAACAAACCAGTGAACTTACTTCTTGGATAGCAAATATCCTCAAAAAAAGATGGAAAAAAAGATTAAGGGGAAAAAAAATGAATGGAGCCTCAGGGATCCATGGCACAATATCAAAAGGTCTAACAAATATTTAATTGGAGAGGAAAGAAAATATCTGAAGATATATAATGGTTCAACCCAAATCAAACCCACTGTCGTCAAGTTGATTCTGACTCTTAATGATCTTACAGGGTTTCCAATGCTGTAAATCTTTACGAAAGCAGGCTGCCATATCTTTCTCCCTCGCAGTGACTGGTGGGTTTTGGTTAGCAGCTGATCACTTTAACCACTGCGCCACCAGGGCTCCTTATATAATGGTCACACATCTGCTCTTGCACAAAATTGAGTAATAGGGACTAGGTTAACCCATCCACCTGAAACAACTAACAACTCAGCGAACAAAGAAGAAATGGAAAAAAATAAGAGAAACAACAATTTCAGACAATGGGCAACAGGCAGCACAAGACAGTGAGCCCTGTGAAATAAAGCAGGTGAGCCCAGGACTGCTGCCTGGAGAAACCTAAATTGCAAAATCAGAGCTGGGAGCCTAGGGAGTCCAAAGCAGTAAGGTTCACAACACAAAGTACTAGAGAAGAAAGAGCTGTACATAATACCAGTACTGCTAAAGGTATTTCAGAGCAAAGATAAAGATGGAATACTCCCAAACTCATTCTATGAAGCCAGCATAATGCTGATAGCAAAACCAGGTAAAGACACCACAAAAAAAAAAAAAAAAATTACAGACCAATATCCCTCATGAACATAGATGCAAAAATTCTCAACAAAATTCTAGCCAACAGAATTCAACAACATATCAAAAAAATAATTCAAGTGGGATTCGAACCAGCTATGCAGGGACAGTTGAACATCAGAAAAACAATCAATGTAATCCATTACATAAATAAAACAAAAGACAATAACCACATGATCTTATCAATTGATGCAGAAAAGGCAGTTGACAAATTCCAACACCCATTCATGATAAAAATCTCAGTAAAACAGGAATAGAAGGGAAAATCCTCAACATAATTAAGGGCATTTATACAAAGACAAGAGCCAACATCATCCTGAATGGAGAGAGACTAAAAGCATTCCCCTTGAGAACGGGAACCAGACAAGGATGTCTGTCTTAGGCATCTAGTGCTGCTCTAACAGAAATACCACAAGCAGATGGCTTTTAACAAAGAGAAATTTATTCTTTCACAGTCTAGTAGGTTACAAGTCCAAATTCAAGGCATCAGCTGCATGGGAAGGCTTTCTCTCTCTGTCGGCTCTGGTCCTTGTGATGCATCAGTCCTCCCTTGGTCTGGGAGCATCTCAGCGCTGGAACCTCAGGTCCAAAGGACGTACTTTGCTCCCGGCACTGCTTTCTTGGTGGTACGAGGTCCCCAATTCTCTGCTTATTTCCCTTTCCTTTTATCTCTTGTAAGATAAAAGGTGGTGCAGGCCACACCTCAGGGGAACTTCCTTTACATTGGACCAGGGACAAGACCTTACAATCCCACTCTAATTCTCTTTAACATAAAATTACAATCACAAAATGGAGGGAAACCACAGAATATACTGCGAATCATGGCCCACTCAAATTGATACACACATTTTTGGGGGGACAGAATTCAATCCATAACAATGCCCTTTATCACCACTCTTATTCAACATTGTGCTGGAGGTCACAGCAGGAGCAATTAGGCTAGAAAAAGAAATAAAGCACATCCAAATTGGTAGGCAAGAAGTTGAAGTATCTCTATTTACAGATGATATGATCTTATACACAGAAAACCCCAAGGAATCCACAAGAAAACTACTGGAACTAACAGAAGATTTCAGCAAAGTATCAGGATACAAGATAAACATACAAAAATCAGTTGGATTCCTCTATACTAGCAAAGAGAAGTTTGAAGAGGAAATCACCAAATCAATACCATCTACAATATCCCCAAAGAAGATAAAATGCTTGAGAATAAATCTAACCAGAGATATAAAACACCTATGCAAAGAAAACTACAAGATGCTACTGCAAAAAACCAAAAGAGGAGTTCCGGCAAAATGGCACTCTAGGCAGAAGAACCACGCCGTCCCTCCACAGCAAAGATCCGAAAAACTAAGCCAAACAGAGAATACAACAATCCTGAAACCCAAAAACATCAAATGAAGAGATAAAGAACTCAGCCAAGCACCAAATGGAGTGAGAAAACTCACAGAGAACGGAGAGCGAGGAGAGATTCACGCAGAGGTCCCCAACCAGCTAACGCAGAGTGGATCCGCCATCTTGCACTCCTATCGGAGACCAGCAAACAGGAGGTACGAGAAAGCACCCTCACAGAGCTTCCAGCGGGTGAGAAAACAACCGGTAATTGGCAATATACGCTTTCCCACCTCCCACCCTTCTTCACAACGACTCGGGCCCCTCTGCTTCCCATGGCCACAGTCTCTTGACCGGGAAACACCGACTGCTTGGATTCCACACACCCGAATGGGTACCTCTCTGAGTGCCATTTGTTGGCCACTGGTTTTGCCTTTTTTCTGCTTCTTTTTATTTTTTCCTTGCCTCTCACCACCTCCCCCTCCTTTCGCTTGAGTACCTCGCTCCGGGCGCCATCTTTGCTTCTTCCTGAGGGGCTGCAGAGCTCTGGTAACTTCTGATACACGCTTTCCCACTCTCTACCCTTCTTCACCCACACTCGGCCACCTCTGCTTCCCACAGACACAGTCTCTTGTCCAGAAACAGCACCCCGCACTAGCTGGCTCTCTGAGTGCCATTTGTTGGCTGCTAGTGTTGCTTTTTTTTTTCTACTTCTTTTGATTTCTTACTTGCCTCTCGCCACCTCCACCTCCCTTTGATCAAGTACCTGGCTCCGTGTGCCATCTTTGCTTCTCCCTGAAGGGATGCGGAGCTCCGTTCAAGTATGGAGCTGCTTCCCGGTTTGCGCTGCCGTGCTAGTGGGATCCTGGGGCTTTTGTTCGTTTG
>NW_004443942.1:2336021-2337497 GCF_000243295.1 Trichechus manatus latirostris
CCTTTCTTGTTTTGTTTTCTTTTTTTTTTTATTTGTTTTGTTTTCTTTTTTCTCTTTTTCCCTTTTTGACTTTCTTTATTGCTCAGTTTCTCGTCTCTCTATATCTTCCTTCTCATTCTGTTCCCTGAATACCTGGCGTTGTATACCTCTACACCTTCTAGCCAGGCTATACTGCAACACCTGAGAGCAACCTCCCCAGACCTCATAGCTGCACCGATGGGATCCCTGGGAACTTTGTGGTTCTTTAACCTTTCTGATTCTTATTTATTCATTCTTTTCTTTTCTTCCACTTCCACTTTCTGTTTTCCTCCAGTTCATAGTCTCTCATCTCTCAGCTACAATGGCAAGCTCCCCTAGCGTTCTTTTTTGTTTGTTTGTTTCTATGTTTTTGGCTCCTGTTCCTCTCTCCTCTCTCCCATATCCATCTTACCTCCACACATAACAATCTCCCCAGTGCATCCTGCCTACCGGCACCGTGCGCTTGCCATCACACCACCAAGCAGCAAAGGCACGGCCTACTGGAACCTGCCATGCACTGATTACTGACCCGCTCTGGTGGCTGTAGAAAGTGCCACAAACAACCTGTCCCAGTAACTCCTCTTCAGCTAGTCCTGCCCTGCCATACCATATCTGAGTGACTGACCCAACCAGCTGAAGAAGGATGTGAAAAGTATTGTGCCCACAAACGAGCAAACAACAAAGAACAGTCTGCCTGCTCAGACATAGTCAACATTTTTTTTTAAAAAAAGGGACGAAACAAACAAATCTAAAATCGATAAACGAGAAAAATAACTCCTGAATGCCCCGAAGACAGCAGACAATAACAAAACATTTACAAAAACAGGACAGGATGGTTACAGTAGGCATCCAAAATAAAACACCAGATGACTCTCCTGTGGAAGAAAATGTACTACAACTACCTGATAGGGAATTCAAATCTCTAATATTTAGAATTCTCCAAGAACTGAGGCAAAAAGCTGACAAACATGAGCAAAAAATTGACAATTTCATGGAAAATACAGGCAAAAAATTGGAAGAATTCAGGAAAATAATTCAGGAACACAATGCCAAAATAAATTCACAAATAGAAATTATACAAAGACAACAATTAGAAATCCAAATGATAAACAACAAGATTTCAGATACGAATGATGTCATAGAACGGATGAGAAGCAGATTTGAAATGCTGGAAGACAGGATCAGTGGAATTGAAGACAAACACTTGGATACAACTCTGTTTCAGGAAAACTCAGAAAAAAGAACAAAGAATAACGAAGAGACCCTGAGAGTTATGTGCGATACAATCAAAAGCAAAAATCTGCGAGTGATTGGAATTACAGAACAGGGGGAGAAAACAGAAAACACAGAGAGGATCACTGAGGAACTGCTGACAGAAAACTTCCCAAATATCATGAAAGATGAAAAGCTGGCCATCCAAGAAGCTCAACGAACCCCATATAGAAGAGACCCCAAAAG
>NW_004443942.1:2343196-2358437 GCF_000243295.1 Trichechus manatus latirostris
GAAGGGAAGGATAACATACAATACAAGGGAAGTCAGCACAACTGGACTAAACCAAAGCCAAGTTTCCTGAATACAATCAAACACATCCAGGGATAGAGTATCAGGCGTGGGGGTCTGGGGACCATGGTTTCAGGGAACATCTAGGTCAAATGGCATAACAAAGTTTATTAAGAAAATGTTCTGCATCCCACTTCGGCAAGTGGTGTCTGGGGTCTTAAAAGCTTACTAGCAGCCATCTGAAATGCACCAATTGGTCCCAACCCACATGGAGCAAAGGAGAATGAAGAACACCAAAGACACAAGGAAAACATTAGCCCAAGAGACAGAAATGGCCACATGAACCATCAGCCTGAGACTAGAAGAACTAGATGGTGCCCAGCTACCACCAATGACCATCCTGACAGGGAACACAACAGACAGTCTCTGATGGAGCATGAGAAGAGTGTGATGCAGAACTCAAATTCAGGTAAAAAGACCACACTTAATGGTCTGATTGAGACTAGAGGAACCCCATAAGATGTGTCCCCTGGACTCTCTGTTAACCCAGAACTAAAACCATCCCCAAAGCCAACTCTTCAGACAAAGATTAGGCTGAACTATAAAACATAAAATAGTACTCGTGAAGAGTGTGCTCCTTAGTTCAAGTAGATACATGAGACTAAATGGGCAGCTCCTGTCTGGAGGCAGGATGAGAAGGCAGAAAAGGATAAGAGCTGGTTGAATGGACACAGGAAACACAGGGTTGAAAAGGGGAGTATGCTGTCACATTATACAGATTGCAACTAGGGTCACATAACAATATGCATATGAATTTTTATATGAGAAATTAACTTGAGCTGTAACCTTTCACTTAAAGCACAATTTAAAAAAAAAAAAAAGAGCGAGCTGCAGAGACAAAGAGCTAACTCCAGAGATCTAGACACTTCAGATGAGTAACAATAAGCATACACGTGTAAGGAGAAACCTTAGACTAGGGAAAGAACCACTCCAAAGAAGGAGAGGGAACAATCCCCAGGACTCACACAGAGCCAGAGTGAAAAACTTTGTAATTCACATGGTATCAGGTAGAATACTCAGCAATAGGGTAAAACTAGGTTCGAATAATAGTGTTCCGGTCATGCTTGTTGTTGTTAGTTTCTGGCAAGACAGTCCTTGACTCATGGTGACCCCATGCACAACAGGATTGGACCATTGTGATCTACAAGGTTTTCACTGGCTGATTTTTCAGAAGTAGATCACCAGTACTTTCTTCCTAGTCCTTCTTAGTCTGGAAGCTCTGCCGAAACCTGTTCAGCATCACAGCAACATGCAAGCCTCCACTGACAGAAAGGAGGTGGCTGCACTTCAGGAGCACTGGCCGGGAATCAAACCCAGGGCTTCCACATTGAAGGCAAGAATTCAATCACTGAAGTACCACTGCTCCCATCTGGTCTCACCTAACAAGGCTTAAAAATAAGCCACAAAAGGACAGAGTATTTACAAATAATTGTTTCCCAGAACAGAAGTTCATGAGTATTTATAAGACAAACACAACTATAAATGCACGAAAAGCAGAAGACAAATTAGATAACTGCAACTTCATAAAAATTAAATACTTATGCTCATCAAGAGACTTTATCAAAAAAGTAAAAGACAACCTACAGACTGATAAAAAGTATTTGGGAATGACATATCCAATAGGTGTCTAATCTCTAAAATATACAGAAAACTTCAACAACTCAACAAAAAGACAAACAACCCAATTAGAAAAATGGGTAAAGAACAGGAATAGATACTTCACCAAGGAGGACACTCAATCGGCCAACAAAACATGAAAAGATGCTCACAAGCATTAGCCATTAAAAGCCTGTTGCCGCGATGAATCCATGAAACACCTTGTAACATGGAGGAATCTAGAAGGCATTATGCTGAGTGAATTTAGTCAGTCACAAAAGGGCAAATACTGACCACTATTATAAGAACTCAAGAAAAGATTTAAACACAGAAGAAAACATTCTTTGATGGTTACGAGGCTGGGGGAGGGAGGGAGAGGTTTATTCACTAACTAGATAGTAAACAAGAATTATCTTAGGTGAAGTGAAGGACAGCACACGCTACTGGAAGTCAGCACAACTGGACTAAACAAAGCTAAGAAGTATCCTGAATACAACCAAACACTTCAAGGGACAGAGTAGCAGGGGCGGAGGTCTGGGGACCATGCTTTCAGGGCACATCTAGGTTAACTGGCATAACAAAGTTTATTAAGAAAATGTTCTGCATCCTACTTTGGTGAGTGGCATCTGGGGTCTTAAAAGCTAGCAATCGCCCATCTAAGATGCACAGATTGGTCCCAATCACCTAGAGTAAAGGAGAATGAAGAACACGAAAGTCACAAGGAAAGCATTAGTGCAAGAGACAGAAAGGGCCACATAAACCCGAGACTGCAATAGCCTGAGACCAGAAGAACTAGATGGTACCCAGCTACCACCAATGACCGCCCTGACAGGGAACACAACAGAGAGTCCCTGTTCGAGCAGGAGAAAAGTGGGGTGCAGAACTGAAATTCTAGTGAAAAGAAGAGACTTAATGGTCTGACTGAGACTGGAGGAACCCCAGAGAGCATAGCCCCCAGACTCTCTGTCATCCCAGCAGTAAAACCATTCCCAAGGCCAACTCTTCAGTCAAAGATTAGACTGGACTATGGGATACAAAATGGTACTCGTGAAGAGTGTGCTTCTTAGCTCAAGTAGATACATGATACTAAATGACAGCTCCTGTCCGGAGGTGAGATGAGAAGGCAGAGAGGGTCAGGAGTTGATTGAATAGACACGGGAAATCAGGGGTGGAAAGAGGAATGGGCTGTCATAATATAGGGAGAGCAATTAGGGTAACATAACAATGTATGTATAAACTTATGTATGAGAAACTAACTTAATTATAAACTTTCACTTAAAGTACAATAAAATTAAAAAAAAAAAACCGTTGCTGTCGAGTCGATTCCGACTCATAGCAACCCTATAGTACAGGGTAGAACTGCCCCATTAACCATTAAAACAAACAAACAAAAAAAAACAAACATGTTACCACGGAGTCAATTCCAACTCACAGTGACCCTAGATATGCAAATCAAAACTACAATGAGATACCATCTCACCCCTGCTAAAATGGCACTGATAAAAGCAACAGAAAACAACAAATGCTGGCAAGGAGGTGGTCAGATTGGAACCCTAATCCACTGCTGGTGGGATTATAAAATGGTACAACCACTATGGAAAACGGTATGGCACTTTCTAAAAAAACTACAAATTACCTTATGATCCAGCAATCCCACTCCTAGGTATATACCCTAGAGATCTAATAGAAGAGACACCAACAGACACATGTACACCCATGTTCACTGCAGCACTATTCACAATAGCAAAAATATGGAACAATCTAAGTGCCCAAAACATGGATGGAATAGCAGACATCCATAAAGAATAATGATGAGGTCCCGAAACATATTACGTAACATGGAAAAATCTGGAGGACATTATGCTGAGTGAAATAAGTCAATCACAAAAGGACTAATATTTTATGATCTCACTTTTATACAAAGACAAGAGTAAGTACACATACAGAAAACAGGGTTCACTGGTGGTTACTAAGGATGGGAGGGAGAGTGGGGGGAATCACTCTCTAGGAAGTAGACACTGTCATTTTTGGCGAAGGGAAAGGTAATGCTAAATGTGGGTGAAGGGTGCACAGCCTGACCAAGGTAAATGATGTCACTTAGAAGTACACAAGAATGAGGGATGTTTCAGTATATGCTATTAACATATACAATTGTGCAACAATGACCAAACAATATATCTACTGTTACATATGTAGGAATGTATGCATGTATGCGTATAGGTAGGTATATGTGTGCATATATGTGTACATGTACCAGCATATCTATATGTATATGCATAAACATGTATGTGTGAACATGCAAATATATTCATATATATAATAAAGCACAGATAGAACCAAACCCCTCACAGGAGTGGTTTACTGGGTTTGAAGGTTTAGGACCATAGTCTCATGAAAGAACTTAGTCAATTGGCATAATTTAGTTTATAAAGTCTATGTTTTACATCCTAATTTGGTGGGTAGCGTCTGGAGTCTTAAAAGCTTGCGAGTGTCCATCTAAGTTACAACTATTGGTCTCTATATGAGGAGACTGAAAATAGATGGCTTGGGTCAGGTACACCTTAGCCCCCAAAGTGACATCTTTGCTTTTTCACACTTTAAAGAGGCATTTTGCAGCAGATTTGCCCCATGCAATACGTCATTTGATTTCTAGACTGCTGCTTCCATGGGTGTTGACTGTGGATCCAAGTAAAATGAAATCCTTGACAACTTCAATCTTTTCTCCATTTATCATGATGTTGCTTATTGGTCCAGTCGTGAGGATTCTGTTTTCTTTATGCTGAAGTGTAATCCATACTGAAGGCTGTAGTCTTTGATCTTCAGCAGAAAGTGCTTCAAGTCCTCTTCACTTTCAGCAAGCAAGGTTATGTCATCTGCATAACACAGGTTGTTAATGAGTCTTCCTCCAATCCTGATGCCCCGTTCTTTTCCATATAGTCCAGCTTCTCGGATTATCTGCTCAGCACACAGATTGAATAAGTATGGTGGAAGGATACAACCCTGATGCACAACTTTTCTTTCTTTAAACTACGCAGTATCCCTTTGTTCTGTTCGAAAGATTGCCTCTAGATCTATGTTATGGAATTCCCATTCTTTGCAATGTTATCCATAATTTGTTATGATCCACACAATTGAATGCCTTTGCATAATCAATAAAACACAGGTAAATTTCTTTCTCGTATTCTCTGCTTTCAGCCATGATCCATCTGACATCAGCAATGATATCCCTTGTTCCACGTTCTCTTCTGAATACGGACTGAATTTCTGGCAGTTCCCTGTCAATGTACTGCTGCAGCTGCTTTTGAATGATCTTCAGCAAAATTTTACTTGTGTGTAATATTAATGATATTGTTCAATAATTTCCACATTCAGTTGGATCACCTTTCTTTGGAACAGGCATAAATATGGATCTCCTCCAGTTGACTGGCCAGGTAGCTGTCTTCCAAATATCTTGGCATAGACAATTGAGCACTTTCAGTGCTGCATCCGTTTGTTGAAACATCTCAACTGTTATTCTGTCAATTCCTGGAGCCTTGTTTTTCACCAATGCCTTCAGTGCAGCTTGAACCTCTTTCTTCAGTACCACCAGATCCTGAGCATATGCTACCTCCTGAAATGGCTGAGCGTTGACCAATTCCTTTTGGTATACCTAAAGATTACAGACTTAGAAACCCTATGGGGCAGTTCTACTCCATCCTATGGGGTTGCTTTTAGTTGGAATTGACTCGACAGCAATGGGTTTGGTTTTTTGGTTACTTAACATCAAAAAGCACCACTGAAAAGATAAATAGGCAAGGCAGACTTGCAGAAAATATTCAGAAGACATCTGCCAAGGACTGGTATTCAGGGTGTATAAAGAACTCCTGCAACTCAGTAATAAACTGACAAGTAACTAAACTGTCATGGATTGAATTGTGTCCCCGAAAAATATGTTTATCAATTTGGCTAGGCCATCACTCCCAGTATTGCGTGACTGTCCACCATTCTGTCATCTGATGTGATTTTCCTATGTGTTATAAATTCTGCCCCTATGATGTTAATGACGGGGGTTGGGCAGCAGTTGTGTTCATGAGGCAGGACTCAATCTATAGGACTGGATTGTGTCTTGAGCCAATTTCTTTTGGGATATAAAAGAGAGGTGAGCAGAGAGACAGGGCGACCTCGTACCGCCAAGAAAGCAGTGCCAGGTGCAGCATGCGTCCTTTGGACCCAGGGTTCCTGCACGGAGAAACCCCTAGTCCAGGGGAAGATTGATGAAATTGACCTTCCTCCAGAGGCAACAGAAAGAGAAAGCCTTCCCCTGAAGCTGACGCCCTGAATTTGGACTTCTATCCTACCAGACAGTGAGAAAATAAATTTCTCTTTACTAAAGCCATCCACTTGTGTTATTCTGTTGCAGTAGCACTAGATGACTAAGACACCAATTTTTAAAATAGGTAAATGATTTGAGCAGACGCTTCACCAATAAGCACAAAAAAAAAAAAAAGAAAAATGATCAACATCTTTAATCATCAGGGAAATCTAAAGATTAAAACCACAATGAGATACCACTAGAAAGGCTAAAATTAAAATGACTGACAACACCAAATATCGATGAGATTACAGAGTAACCGGAACTCTTATACATTGTTGGTGGGGATGTAAACTGGCACAACCACTTTTGGAACAGGTCTGGCAGTTTCTTATAAAACTAAACATACACTCAGAAATTCAACTGCTAGGTATTTACCTAGGAGAAATGAAGAGACAATTTTCATAAAAACATTCATGTAAGAACGTTTGTAGCAATTTTCTTCATTATAACCGAAGACTGAAAATTGTCTAGATGCCCCTCAATGGAATGAATAAACAAACTGTTATATATATTCACACAGTGGTTATTACTTAGCACAAAAAAAGGAACTTCTGATATACACACAATGTGGATGTATCTCAAAAACATGCTTAGTGAAAGAAGCTTTACATAAATGAGTACATGCTATATTATTCCACTTGTATGAAGTTTTAGAACAGGCAGAACTAATCTATGGCAGAAAAATATCAGAACAGGGATTGCCTCTGGGAGGGTGGGGCCAAGAACAGACTGGGAAGAGACATGAGAGAACATTCTGGGGTGATGGTAATGTATTATATCGTCACAGGGGGCTGGGTTACACAGATATGCGTATTTATCAAAATTTCAGAAACATAAACTTAAGATTTCATTACATGTAAATTTTCCATTAAAAAAAATTTAATTGATTTCTAGTTAATGATATACATGCCAAAGTAGTTAGGAGGGAGTATAATGATACCAACAATATACTTTGAAATGCATCAAAAAAAAGATGGTTTAATGGACAGAGGAATGAACAGATGCATTAATCTTTAATAAAACAAGTACAGTAAAATGTTAGATAGTGGGTATATAAGTGTTCACTGTAAACTTCTTTCAACTTTGTTGCAGGTTTGAAAATTTTCATAATCAAATGTTGCTTATTTTTTTAAAAATAAAGAAAACCTACTAAATCTTCAAGGTTCAACTCAAAATCAAGTATTTCCATGAGCCTTTTCCAGTCACCCTCAGCCTGATTTCTTTGTCTTCTGAACTCTAGTCTCACTGCCAATAGCACTTACCTAGCAACTTTGTATTAGTTATCTTTTCACTTATGTGTCTTGTATTTATAAAATAGAATATAAGTCTCTTGGGAGCCGCTCCCCAACAGTGGGGATAGAAAAGAGTTTAGTAATCTGTTGATTATGCTTTCTGTGCAAGTATAAATTCCTTTGTGAGCTATAATCTCCTAAAAACAATCTGTCAGTCAAAGTACAAACACATACATTTATATGCATGCAGACACACATATGAATGTCAATAAACATTTCTCAAATAAATAAATGACTAAATAATACATTTTTCTGAGGATCCCCCAATTTCAATAAAGCCTTTGTGACACAGTAGTAAGAACATGAGTCTTGGACTAAAACAGACCAGGATTCAGATAGTGATACCACCAACCAAAAACCAAACCAAACTTGTGACATTGAGTCAATTCCAACTCATCTCAACCCTATAAGACAGAGCTGAACTGCCACACAGGGTTTCCAAGGAGCAGCTGATGGATTCGAAGTGCCAACCTTTTGGTTAGCAGCTGATCTCTTAACCACTGTGCCACCAGGGCTCCACTGTAAATGCTATATAACCTTGATGTCTCCAACTCTCAGTATGTCTCCAACTCTCAGTAACTTCATCTACCTTACAAGGCTGTAGTGAGAAATTAATGAAATTAAGACAAATACCGTCCAGCAAATAGTAAGTATTTGGTAAATGGTAAACATTATTAGCACGAATTATCCACCCCATCTTTCACACAATTAAAAAAGACCAGAAACTATTATCATACAATCTTCTCCTAATTCATATTATAACTTTACCAAATACTATATACACTTTTCAAATTTCCTTCATTCTCCTACAACCAAATTCCTCAAAAACATAATCTGAACAGTAGCAAGAAAATGAATTTTTTCTGTAACACAGTTTTTGGGTAATACAATTAACTCATATTTTCAAAAATCTTCAGTTTTTCACCATCCTAAATGAAATAATTCTTCTGTTCCCTTTCATTTCTTTCCTCCTTTTAAAAAAATGAGTTTTATTAACTCTAATCCTGTGTGGATTTTGGTTTACTCAGGCTAGAATTATTTGGTAAAACATCTGTCTTAAAAGAAAAACAAGTAACATTCTTTTCATATTCCACAGGACCACGTGGGACAATTATATAAAGCATTTGTAAAATTCACTCCAGTCCCAAATGCTACTTTCCACTGCAAACTAATTTTCACAGTATTATTTTCCAAGTTTGTTCTGACACTTGATTTCTCTAAAACGTTACTAGGCTTAGCTTAAGCTGGGAAAAACAAAGAATATACTTGGACCTACAAGCAGATGTCATTAACTATAAACAGATTTTTTTTCACTTAAAACTTGCCCCAAAAGCATGGCCCCTGGATTCTCTATCAGCCCAGAACTAAAACAATTTCTGAGGCCAACTCTTCAGACAGGGATTAGACTGGACTGTGGAACATAAAGGGATACTTGTGAGAAGTGTGCCTCTTAGCTCAAGTAGATACAAGAGGCTAAACGGGCAGCTTCTGTCCGGAGGTGAGATGGGAAGGCAGAGAGGGTTAGGAGCTGGTTGAATGGACGTGGGGACTCAGGGGTGGAAAGGAGGAGCGTGCTGTCACAGTATGGGGAGAGCAATTAAGGTCACATAACAATGTATATATAAATTTTTGTATGGGAGACTAACTTGAAATGTAAACATCTAAACTAAAAAAATAATAAATAATTAAACTTGCCCCAAATTAGTTATTTTCTTTAAATAAGAATCTCCAATTTCGAGTTTTTAAATCTTGTATTTTAAATGAATTATAACTATAGAATAATTGCTTGCAGGAGAAAATAACTGGAGATGTCAAGTTCCCAAATAACTGTTCGCTTCAAATCACGGTGCTACATGACCTTGTAAAACAATACACAAAGAGCTACAATGGATCAAGGGAAAACTGACATCTACAGAATGGTCTCATCGGTGGAAAAGTGGCCCTTTCCAGGGAAGATACAAACTCTTTCTCCTAACTCAGTCTGTTAGGGAAATCACTGAAAAGAAAGTCCTACAAATTTGTCTACTTGACAATAGTAAATAAGTGTTTATCCTTGTCTCTGTTTGTGTTTAATATTCAAACAGACTCTTTAAACACAGCAGGAAAAACACACACTGGTAGCCCCAATTCAGTCACAATTTCCTACCTTAGTCATCCCAGGCTGTATAATGCTCCTTAGAAGCAAGGATGGTGAGACTATGTCTCATGTACTTCGGATCAGGAGGGATCAGTCCCTGGAGAAGGACATCATCCTTGGTAAAGTAGAGGGTCAGTGAAAAAGAGGAAGACCCCTAAGGAGATGGATTGACACAGTGGCTGCAACAATGGACTGAAGCATAACGATTGGGAGGATGGCACAGAACCGGGCAGTGTTTCATTTTGTTGTACGCAGGGTCGCTATGAGTTAAAACTGACTCAACGGCACCTAACAACAGTCATCCAGGTGGAAAGATAAAGACTTTCTTGTTAGTTCCAAAATAAAGACCCAGCGATGACTCTAAACGGCCCAGCTTGAGGTAGGGGGTGGGAGCAACTATTGACACTCTCCCTGGGACAACACTGAATAGAAGACAGGATTCTCAAAGGAAGGGATGTTGGATAGAAAATTGACACACGTCCAAACAAACATATATATCCTTTGATCTAGCAATTCCACTTCTAGGAATTAAAACTTACACTATTATAGTGTGCCAGACTGTATTTAAGTACTTTATGAGAATTAATTAATTTAATCTTCATAACAACCCAATGAGGTCAAAACCAAAAAAACCATTGCCGTTGAGTTGATTCCAAGAGTAAAATGCCTGATAGGGCTTCCAAGGAGCAGCTACTGGATTCGAACTGCCAACCTTTTGGTTAGCAGCAAGCTCTTAAAACCACTGCACTACCAGGTAGATGCTACTATTTACTATTATCCCATCATATGGATGCAGAAACTGAGACACAACAAAATTAAGTAACTCGCCTAAGGCCAGAACTACTAAGAGGCAAAATCTGGAATTAAACCCAGACCATTTGGCTCCATCCTATACTTTTAACTACTAAACTTTACTGCCTCTCTCTTTATCTACTTATCCCAAGAAATTAAAGATGTTGCAAAGATCATCACAGCACTATTTATAACAGCAAAAATTTAGAAATAACTAAAATGTTTATTCATGAGAGTAGCTCCTAAAAGTATCATAGATACATTAAATTTTATATTGAAATGATAAAACACGTTATAGCTAATAAAAATTAATGTCATATGTATTTAGAATGTTGAAAGATGCCAATAACATACAGTTAAGTTTTAAAAACACAGATGGCCTAAATAAAACAGATGCTATGAACTTTTTTGTAAAAAGTATAATAATAATGATACACACATATGCACACAGCTGCACACAAAAATCTCTGGAACCACGTATATTAAACTCTTGGCAGCATACCACTTTACACCTACTGCTGTTGTTCTGTGCCACTGAGTCAATTCCAACTTAAAGCGACCCTACATGACAGAGTAGAACTACCCCACAGGGTCACTATGAGTCGGAACTGAAATCCAAGTAGGCCGAAATCTTTACGGGAGCAGATTGCCAGGTTTTTTCTCCCACGGAGCCACTGGTGTGTTCAAAAGGCCAACCCTGTGGTTAGCAGCCAACTGCTTAACCATTTCACTACCAGGGATCCTTTCACACCCACTAGGACGGCTATAATCAAAAAGATAATAGCAAGTGTTGGCAAGGATGTGGAAAAACTGGAACTCTCATACATTGCTGGTGGAAGTGAAAAATGGTGTAGCAACTTCGAAAATACTCTGGCGTCCCTGAAATGGTCAGGCATAGAGTTATTAGTGCTATTGCTGTTGTTGTTAGTAGCCATCAAGTCAGCAGCGACTCACAGTGACCTTATGCATTACAGAATGATATATTCCCCAGTCCTGTGCCATCTTCATAGTCATTGGTATGTTTGAGTCCATTGTTGTGGCTATTGTGTCAATCCACCTCACTGAGGGTTTCTCTCATTTTCACTGACCATCTACCAAACACGATGTCCTTTTCTAGATGGTGTGTCCAAAGTAAGCAAGCTGAAGTCTCACCATCCTCACATCTAAGAAGCATTCTGGTCATACTTCTTCTAAGACTGATTTGTTCATTCTTCTGGCAGTCCACAGTGTATTGACTATTCTTCACCAACACCACAATTCAGATGTGTAAATTTTTCTTGTCTTCCTTTTTCACTGTTCGGCTTTCTCACACACATGAGGCAACTGAAAAGACTATGGCTTGGCTAAGGTGCCCCTTAGTTATCAAAGTGACATTTGTGCTTTTAAAAACTTGAAAGAGACCTTTATGACCCAGCAATTCCAATCCTAGGTGTCTACCCAAGAGAAATAAAAACATACATTCACACAAAAACTTGTACACAAATGTTTATAGCAACATTATTCATAATAGCCAAAAGTGGAAACAATTCAAATGCCCATCAACTGATAAATGGATAAACAAAATATGGTACATCCTTATTACAGAATATTATTCAGCAATAATACAGGTAAATATATTAAAAACCAGTGAATTGTATACTTTAAATGGGTAAACTGTATAGTACATGAATTATATCTCAATAAAGTTGCTTTAAAAAAAATGTTACCGGTATCTCAAGTAATATGAGTAATGAGACTAACAGAGATTTTTTTTTGTTTATCTATATTTTAATTTTTCTAATATGAAAATGAATTATTGTATAGCATAAATAAAGGTTTATATTCCCAAAGAAAACCAGGTGCTGTGATATAAGAGAAAACTCACAGATCTAAAAGAGCTCCAAAGAAAGGGAATCCAACAGAATGTGAAAATTATCAAACAATATCATTAATATCATGCACAAGTAAAATTTTGCTGAAGATCATTGAAAAGCGGCTGCAGCAGTACATTGACAGGGAACTGCCAGAAATTCAAGCTGGATTCAGAAGACGACGTGGAACAAGGGATATTATTGCTGATGTCAGATGGATCTTGACTGAAAACAGAGAATACCAGAATGATGCTTACCTGTGTTTTACTGACTATGCAAAGGCACTCAAATGTGTGGATCATAACAAATTATGGACAACACTGCGAAGAAAGGGAATTCCAGAACACTTAATTGTGCTTATGAGGAACCTGTACTTAGGACCAAGAGGCAGTCATTCAAATAGAACAAGGGGACACCGCATGGTTTACAGTCAAGAAAGGTGTGCATCAGGGCTGTATCATTTTATCATACTTATTTAATCTATATGCTGAGCCAATAATCTGTGAAGCTGGACTGTATGAAAAAGAACGGGGCATCAAGGTTGGAGGAAGACTTATAAACAACCTGCGATATGCAAATAACACAACCTTGCTTGCTTAAAGTGAAGAGGACTTGAAGCATTTTCTGATGAAGATCAAAGACTACAGCCTTAAGTATGGATTACACATCAACGTAAACAAAACAAAAATCCTCACAACTGGACCAATGAGCAACATCATGATAAACGGAGAAAAGATAGAAGTTGTCAAGGATTTTATTCTACTTGGATCCACAATCAACACCCATGGAAGCAACAGTCAAGAAATCAAAAGACCCATTACGCTGCGCAAATCTGTTGCAGAAGACCTCTTTTAAAGTGTTAAAAAGCAAAGATGTCACTTTAAAGACTAAGGTATGCCTAACTCAAGCCATAGCGTTTTTGATCACCTCATATGCATGTCAAAGCTGGACAATGAATAAGGAGGACTTAAGAAGAATTGATGCCTTTGAATTATGGTGCTGGTGAAGAAAATTGAATACACCATGGACTGCCAGAAGAATAAACAGCCAGAACGCTCCTTGGAAGGATGCTGAAAACCCATAATAAAAGAAGAGACTGAAAAGATAATTTAAAAACTCCCAACAAAAAAAAGCCCGGCCCAGATGGCCTCACTGGAGAATTCTACCAAACTTTAGGAGAAGAGTTAACACCACTACTACTAAAGGTATTTCAGAGCATAGAAAAGGATAGGACACTCCCAAACTCATTCTATGAAGTCAGTGTAATGCTGATACCAAAACCAGGTAAAGAAACCACCAAAAAAGAAAATTACAGACCAATATCCCTCATGAACATTGACGTGAAAACCTTCAACAAAATCCTAGCCAATAGAATTCAGCAACACATCAAAAAAACAATTCACTATGATCAAGTGGAATTTATACCAGGTATGCAGGGATGGTTCAACATTAGAAAAACAATCAAAAGACAAGAAACACATGATCTTATCCATCGATGCAGAAAAGGCATTTGACGAAGTCCAATACCCATTCATGATAAAAACAATCAACAAAATAGGAACAGAAGGGAAATTCTTCAGCATAATTAAGGGCATTTACACAATGCCAACAGCCAAAATCATCCTAAATGGAGAGACTTTGAAAGCACTCCCTTTTAGAATAGGAATCAGACAAGGATGCCCTTTATCACCACTCTTATCCAACACTGTGTTGCAGGTCCTAGCCAGAGCTCTTAGGCTAGAAAAAGAAATAAAGGGCATCCAAATTGGTAGGGAAGAAGTCGAAGCATCTCTATTTGCAGATGATATGATCTTATACGCAGAAAACCCCGAAGAATCCATAAGAAAACTACTGGAACTAATAGAAGATTTCAGCAAAGAATGAGGATACAAGATAAATATACAAAAATCCGCTGGATTCCTTAACGTCAACAGAAAGAACTCTGAAGAGGAAATCACCAAATCAATACCATTTACAATAGCCCCCAAGAAGATAAAATACTTAGGAATAAATCTAACCAGAGACGTGAAAGATCTATACAATGAAAAGTACAAGACACTACCGCAAGAAACCAAAATAGAAATGCATAAGTGGAAAAACATAACTTGCTCATGGATAGGAAGACTCAACATTGAGAAAATGTCAATTCTACCTAAAGCGATCTACAGATACAGTGCAATTCCAATCCAAATACCCATGGCATTTTTTAATGAGATAGAGAAACAAATCACCAAATTCATATGGAGAGCGAAGAGGCCCCAGAGAAGTAAAGCATTACTCAAGTAGAAGAACGAAGTGGGAGGCCTCACACTACCTGATTTTAGAACCTATTATACTGTCATGGCAGTCAAAACAGCCTGGTACTGGTACAACAACAGATACACAGACCAACAGAACAGAATTGAGAATCCAGACATAAATCCATCCACCTATGAGCAGCAGATATTTGCCAAAGGCCCAAAGCCCATTAACTGGGGAAAAGACAGTCTCTTTAACAAATGGTGCTGGCATAACTGTATATCCACCTGCAAAAAAACTGAAAAAAGACACATTCCTCACACCATGCACAAAAACTAACTCCAAATGGATCAAAGAACTAAATATAAAATCTAAAATGATAAAGTTCATGGAAGAAAAAATAGGGACAATGCTAGTAGCCCTAATACATGGCATAAAATGAACACGAACCATAAGTAACAATGCACAAACACCAGAAGAGAGACTAGGTAACTGGGAGCTCCAAAAAAACAAACATTTATGCTCACCAAAAAACTTCACCAAGAACAAAAAAACAATTTACAAACTGGGAAAAAATTTTTGGCTACGACAAATCCGATCGGCATCTGATCTCTAAAATCCGTAACGTACTCCAAAACCTCAAAAAAAAAAGACAAATAACCCAATTAAAAAATGAGCAAAGGAAAAGAAGATATTCAGGCAGCTAACAGACACATGAAGAAATGCTCACGATCATTAGCCATTAGAGAAATGCAGATCAAAACTACAATGAGAGGAGAGTACCGGCAAAATGGCACTCTAGGCAGAAGCACCACGCCTTCCCTCCACAGCAAAGATCCGAAAAACTAAGCCAAACAGAGAATACAACAATCCTGAAACGCTAAAACATCAAATGAAGAGATAAAGAACTCAGCCAAGCACCAAA
>NW_004443942.1:2364811-2377155 GCF_000243295.1 Trichechus manatus latirostris
TTAAAAAAAAAAAAAAAAAACTACAATGAGATATCTCATTCCAACAAGGCTAGCATTAATCCAAAAAACACAAAATAATAAATGCTGGAGAGGTTGTCGACAGACTGGAACACTTATACACTGTTGGGGGGAATGTAAAATGGTACAACCACTTTGAAAATCAATTTGGCGCTTCCTTAAAAAGCTAGAAACAGAAGTACCATACGATCCAGCAATCCCACTCCTTGGAATATATGCTAGAGAAATAAGAGCCATCACACAAATAGATATATGAACACCCACGTTCACTGCAGCACTGTTCACAAAGATGGAAACAACCTAGGTGTACATCAAAGGACAAATGGATAAACAAATTATGGTATATCCACACAATGGAATACTACGCAATGATGAACAATGAAGCCGTGTAACATAACATGGAGGAATCTGGAGGGCATTATGCTGAGTGAATTTAGTCAGTCCCAGAAGGACAAATAATGTATAAGACCACTATTATAAGAACTCAAGAAAAGATTTAAACACAGAAGAAGACGTTCTTTGATGGTTATGAGGGTGGGGAGGGAAGGGAAAGGGTTATTCACTAACTAGACAGTAGTGAAGAACTATCTTAGGTGAAGGGAGGGACAGCACACACTACAGGGGAAGTCAGCACAACTGGACTGAACCAAAGCTAAGAAGTTTCCTGAATACAATCAAACACTTCGAGGGACAGAGTAGCAGGAGTGGGGGTCTGGGGAACATGCTTTTAGGGGACATCTAGGTCAACCGGCTTAACAAAGTTTATTAAGAAAATCTTCTGCATCCTACTTTGGTGAGTGGCATCTGGGGTCTTAAAAGCTAGCAAGCTGCCATCTAAGATGCATCAATTGGTCCCAAGCCACCTGGAGTAAAGGAGAATGAAGAACACCAAAGACACAAGGAATATATTAGCCCAGGAGACAGAAAGGGCCACACAAACCAGAGAATTCAACAGCCTGAGACCAGAAGAACTAGATGGTGCCCGGCTATCACCAATGACCGCCCTGACAGGGAACACAACTGAGAGTCCCTCACAGAGCAGGAGAAAGGTGGGGTGCAGAACTCAAATTCTAGTAAAAAGACCAGACTTAATGGTCTGACCAAGACTGGAAGAACCCCAGAAGTCATGGCCCCTGGACTCTCAGTCAAGCCAGGACTAAAACAATATCCGAGGCCAATTCTTCAGACAAAGATTCTACTGGACTGTGGGACAGAAAATCATACTCCTGAAAAGTGTGCTTCTTACCTCAAGTACATACATGAGACAAAATGGGCAGCTTCTGCCAGGAGGTGAGATGAGAAGGCAGAGAGGGTCAGGAGCTGGCTGAATGGACATGGGAAATCAGGGGTGGAAGGGAGGGGTGTGCTGTCACAGAATAGGGAGAGCAATTAGGGTCACATAACAACGTATGCATAAATTTCTGTATGAGAAACTAACTTGAAATGTAAACTTTCACTTAAACTACAAAAATAAACAAACAAAAAAAAAGAAGCAAGGATGGCGAGACTTCATCTCACATACTTTGGACAGGTTATCAGGAAGGACTAGTCTCTGGAGAAGGACATCATGCTTGGTGAAGTAGAGGATCAGTGAAGAAGAGGAAGACCCTCAAGGAGATGGACTGACACAGTGGTTTCAACAATGGGCTGAAGCATAACAATGACCGTGAGGATGGCGCAGGACTGGGCAGTGTTTCATACTGATGTACATATTGTTGCTATGAGTCGGAATCAATTTGATGGCACCTAACAAAAACCTCAAAAGAGTTCTTAGACAGAAAAAGAAAAAAAAAAAGTTTTATAGGGAAAATCCTATCCTATTCTGGTATTTGCAAATTCAAAAATCAATTAAAATGTAGTATGTAAAGTGTTCTGATAGAGAAATGCACAGAATGCTAGGGAAGCACATAGAAGCACCCTGTCTAGAAGGGTAAAAGCAAAGAAGCGGAGAAGAAAGAAATGGTGAGAGAAAGTTTCCTGGAGGAGGTGACATCTGAGCTTAATAATTAAGGACAAACAGGAGAAACAAAAAAGATCAATCTAAGCCTTCACCTGAAGTACAATTTAAAAAAAAAAAAGATCAATCTAGACCCAGGGAGCAGCAATCGCAAAATCAAGGAGAGCAACCTTGATTCCTTAGGAGAATGGCAAGTAGTTCACTATAGCTAAGGCTTATTTATTTGCCAATTATCAGCTACTCACACAATTTCCTTAAGTCTTACAGTTTCTCCAATAGCTTCAAACCTCATGACCCACAAGTATAAATAACTCTTGCCAAACACAGTGATATTTAAAAAATTATTCATTAAAAATAAACAATCCCTAGTGAGTCTCTGGTTCCATGGGTGGTGCAAACAGTTAAGTGCTGGACTACTAACCAAAAAGTTGGCAGTTCAAACCCACCCAGAAGTGCCTCAGAAGAAAGGCCTGGAGATCTCCTTCTGAAAGGTCACAGCTTTGAAACTCTATGGAATGCAGTTTTACTCTCCAACACATGGGGTCACCGTAAGTCGGTACCGACTTGACAGCAACTGATTTTGGTTTTGGTTTTTAGTAAGCATCTATGTAATTATGTAACATGTACTAAGAAATACCAGTTACATTGTTTTGTTTTGGTTTTTTAATTAGATGCTTTGGTAACTGTTATGGATTGAATTGTACTCCCCTGAAATGTGCTGGAATCCTCACCCCTATACCTGTAATGTAACATAATATAATCACTGACCATACTGCAGTCTAACACAAATGTAATCAACCAGTCAGTTGAGGTCATACCAGTATAGATTGGATCCTAAACCTAACCACTTCTAAGTTATATAAAGAGCAAAACAAACACAGAGACAGCACACACATACTGGGGAAGGCAGATGTCATGTGAGGATCACAAAGAACCAAGGGACACCCAGACTACAAGGAAGGAATAAACATGGCTGAGACCCTGATTTGGACTTTTAGCCTCTAGAACTCTGAGAAAATGAATTTCTGTTTTTTAAAGCAATCCACTTGCGGTATTTGTGTTACAGCAGCACTGGGAAACTAAGACAGCAACTAATTATTCTATTTAATCATTAGTAGGAAAAAAAAAAAACAGACCCCGTATACAAGTGAGTAGAAAGAACGGGATAGAACAGTTTCAGAAATCATAAGTTCAACTTAACTGTACAAATTAAACCAGTCCAGGATTTAGATGTTTTTGGATTCAAGCTACTATTTTTTTTTAATTGCTTCAACTAACATTCATGCTTAATAAAAAAATGGTATTTTTTCAGATTAAAATCAAACAGCAAAGATTATAAAACATGAATTAAAAACAAATATAAGCACGTGGTTATACAGAACTTATTTTTCTTTTAAAAGTAAAAGAACACACGATGCTTATTTAGCTGTGTTTTGATTTGTTTGTACATGAATATGTTATGACCATATTTCTAGGTAACACCAGAGTTTTGTCAAGGCTGGGACCGTGGGTAGCAAACAGGTACAAATACAAATACAAAGATGTTCCCTTCCCACACTTTTGCACATGCACATCTCTTCTTGGGCTGCATTCTAATGTAGCAGATCAACTGGTGCTATAGTTTCTAAGGCTGTAAAAACCACATGGGAGCAATGTCTGACCTCTTCTAACTTTACAAGGGGAAAGGAGAATCAAGATTTAAGGCCCAAGGCTGATTCCTATGAGGTGGAGGTCAGACATGCCTCCTCTCTCCACCAGCTTTACCAGTTCTGACACCAACCGTCCCTCCCATGGCACTCTCTACTTCTCTGCTAGGTTCCATAATTCACTGCAATGGCCACACAGAGCTCACAGACAATACTCACAATTATGGGATTTATTAGGGAAGTAACAGTTAGAATTCAGGCTCAGGAACACTCAGGATACAGTTCTTCCATCAGGACGGCCTCTTCTCAGTCATGCTCGCAGGCATGCCTCTCCCTGGCCCTAGGCCTCCGCCCAAAGGCACTCAACCTTCTCTCTCTGTGGGCCAGGAAGTCCAGCGCCATCTCCTGCTGCCTGGTCTCTGCTGTCAGGTCTCTTCTGCCACCGCTTCTCACCATCTTCAGGGTTATAGCTCACTCACTCTCTCTCAGTCTCCTGCTTCCAGAAGCTTCTTAGTGCAGGGATCTCGGGTCCAAAGGACATGCTGGCTTCTGGCTGTTCTTCCTTGGTGGTGGTGGGATCTTCTCTTTCCTGCCTCTTGGGTGGCTCATTTCAAACCCAGCAGGATGGCAAAACCGATCAATTCCTTTGGTGGGCCACAATTACACTATCACACAGGCCCGCCCAATCACCTGAATGGGAGTTACAAGGCCACAGCTAGAAAGGCCACACAAAAGTGATCCATCACATCACAAAGGCCTATGGGTAAGGGATGGAATATCTCCTGAAGCACAGTCCTCGTATCAATCATCCAGGAAAGAGATCCCTGGACAGAAAACTAAAACCAGGAAAGTGAAACTTAGATATATCTGACAGAAATGGATTGCCCTGTTTGGCCCCCATCTAGGGCCTAGACTTACAGGAGACATATTTAAAGGAAAGATAACCTTCATAATATGATGGCAAGCCAGAAACTAGGCAGGAAGGTATCCCTTTAGTAGACCACAGACTACAAAGGAGTAAACTATACCTTGCAAACCAGCCAACCAACTTAAAAGGTACTATTGTTTTATTACCCTTTTATTTTGTTTTTAGCCTTTAGAAAAGTCTTATTTCAATGTTTCATCCCTCCTTCTCTATGCCTCAGCAAATAATGGGAAAATGATTTGGTAGACCGAAGTTATATATGGGCCAAAATATTTTTTAAAAGGGTGTTCCATGAGATCACTGAAGAGATAGAAAAGTTGGAGCTCTGGGGTCAAGCCAACCCAAAGTGGAGGCTTTCCTTCCACTGCCAACCTGGGAGGGCTGGGATTTTGTCTCATTAAGAGAACTAGAAAGTTTCTATACAGGTTCTTACAACTGGTTTGTGTGGCCCTTTCTGTCTCCTGGGCTAATATTTTCCTTGTGTCCATCAGTTGTGGTCCATTAGTCCTTTGGACTAATCTTTCCCTTGCGTCTTTGGTTTTCTTCATTCTCTCTTGCTCCAGACTACCAGTGGAGGCTCTTAGATGGCCACTCACAAGCTTTTAAGACCCCGGACACTACTCACCAAAACAGGATGTAGAATATTTTCTTTATAAACTACGTTATGCCAGTTGAGCTAGATGTTCCCCAAGACCATGGTCCTCAGCCCTCAGTCCAGTAATTTGGTCCCTCAGGGAGTTTAGATGCATCTATGGAGCTTCCACAACCTTGCCTTGGTCAAGGTGAGGAAGCACAATTTGTAAACAAAGGAGCCCAGACTACCAGTCTCAAACCAAAGGTAAATAACCTACTTTCCATGAAAGTAGGCACTTTTCCAAAGGTGTTATCCTCATTTATGCTTGTAGTTATGAAAACATAGGATGACTTTACATGTCTTTAGCAACAATACCCTAGATCTTAAGACCAAAAAAAAGGTATTTTATTCCTTAAGAGCCTACTTCTTTGTTGGGGCATCTTGGTGAGCATGATACCCATCCCATGATCTCCTACCACACAGTGTACAACTAAAAATGTTGGAAGTACTGAATATTATTTTCCACATTCTTACTAAGGCAAAATATATACCACACAAAACTACTTTTTATTTATATGACTTTTCATTAGCTTTTATTCTATGACTTAATGCCGTTTCATAAAAAAAGGTCTCCCAATCTTCCTCAGTTAGAAGGCTGCAATAGAACCTTAAACAAAACAAACAAACAAAAAATCACTACACTAGAAGGGGTAAAACAAAAATTGCTTCTGGGGGAATGTGTAACATTTTAACAATTCACTGTTTCAAAATAACCCCTTAACATAAAATGAAACTGTACAGGCTCTATCCATTGTTAATCATATGTATCTGTGAAGGTCCGCTAAGTGACCCCTTAAGGCAACATTTAAAAGAGTGTGGATCACAACAATGTAAGGTTTCATTGCTATCTCTGAATTTATGTGGTATTCATAATACTACGTTTCCCTGGGTAGCACAAATGGGTAAGTACTCAGCTATCAACAGAAATGTTGGCAGTCTGACTGGAGAAACCCCGAGAGTATGGCCCCCAGACACCCTTTTAGCTCAGTGGTGAAGTTACCTTCGAGGTTCATTGTTCAGCCTGGGAGTGGACAGCCCAGTAAAACCATGAGAGTAACGAGGTACAGGAGTCCAGTGATAAGGCCCAGAAGGCAGAAGGGGAGTAGGAAGCTGATGATAGGGAACACAAAGTAGAGTAAGGATATTGTTGATGTGTTGTGAGATTGTTAACCATTGTCATAGGGCAACATTTGTAGTAACTGTTAAATGAGAGACTATTTTGTCCTGTAAGCCTTCATCTTAAGTGAGAATAACAGCACAACTAGAAGAGCGTAGTCAATGTCACTTAAATGTGTATGTAAAAAAAAATTTTTGAAATGGCGTATCTTTGGCTATGTGTATTTTCACCAAAAAAAAAAAAAAGTTGAGAATTTAGAGAGTTAAAATGTTGTGGGGTTGTTAACCAATGTCATAAAACAGCATGTGTGTTACTGTTACATGAGAAACTATCTGTTCTGTAAGCCTTCACCTGAAGTACAATAAAATATTAAAAATAAAAAAAATAAAAAAAGAAATGTTGGCAGTCTGAATCCACCCAAAGCCACCTCAGAAGAAAGGCCTGGCAATTTCCTTCTAAAAGATCACAGCTATTGAAACTCTACAGAGCTCGGTTCTGCTCTGTAACACATGGGGTCACCATGAGTCAGAACCAACTCAACGGCAACTGGTTTGGGGCTTTTTTATTTCATAATACTGCAGATTACAGCAAGCTATAAATTTTCAAAACCTGAAAATTCTCAAGTTTTGATTATGTTGTTGTTTTTGTTAGGCGCCATCAAGTCAGTTCCAACTCACAGCAACCCTATGTACAACAAAATGTGTCAACCTCACAATCGTTGCTATGTTTGAGGCTGCTGTTGCAGCCACTGTGTCAATCCATCCTGTTGAGGGTCTTCCTCTTTTCGCTGACCCTCTACCAAGCACGATGTCGTTTTCCAGAGCTATAGTTATAATCAAATAAAGTATTAAATTTAAGAAGCTTAAAAAGTAGCAACTTTTTTTTCCTTAGAGTATAGCTAAGAGCTTTTAAACAGTTATCAACTTGTGTAGTTTTACTTTGTACAAAAGACTTAGCTGATAAGTTAAGGGGGAAAATGTTTTTTTACCATTAAAAAAAAAAAATTAGCAGCCATATTTTCCAATAGAAAAATGTTTTCAAAAGCAGGTTCATCTTCCTGTCTGCCAAAGTTCTCCTATGGAAACACATTTATACTTTCCTAGGTAGCAGGCTTTTTATTTTGTTTTTATTTATATTGATATCCCATGACTGGCTAATAAAGTATCAAGTATTTCAACTCCAGAGATGAAGTGCAGAAGGGCAACAAAAAAAAGTGATTGGCCTATGAAAATAGTTGAAAAGAAATCTATTTACCTGTCCTAATATAATCTTGATTTATTACTTACCAAAACTCCTGGTCCCAATATTCCAGCCAAATTGAGCATCTCTCATTGTTTACCACAGTTTTAATGGAGGTGATACTCATTATGTTGGGTACAACAACGTATAACATAAATTAACCTACAACTGGAAAATAAAATTGCTGCTCAAAAAGTTACCTCAAGAGGTTTATTAAGTTTCTTAGGAATTCATTATTTAGATACTAGTACCTAAATTTTAAAAGCTTACCCTGAAACTCTTTCTTAGCAACTATTCCCACTATCTTTTTCCCAATACCTCCCTGTCCATTCATGTCAAGTTTACCTGTAGACTTCTGCTTCTATAATATGCCTCGGTGACTTGTCACATGCCACAAAGTTCCAACAGCTGATCAGTAACATGCATTGATGTACACCACTACAGAATATGTTCAAGATAAATGAAATGGCAACTTTATTTTCCAAAGAGCACTCTCTCTAGAGGGGAGGAATCAGAACTGGGCTGATGTATTTGTATCCTGTATACCTGTGACTTGAGATCCCAAGTCCTAAGGAACTTTATTCCCATACCTATCCCCTTACTCTACAGCATCAATTGCTCTCATTGCATTGGTTTCCACCTACCTGCCTTCATGTATACTCAAATCTGTCCTACATATTGCTTTTAAACTCTCATTAGACCTATTTCTGCAATTCAATTCAACAAACATCTCTTATTGAACAGCAATAAGCCAGACATCTCTGGGATACAAAAAATAAAGTCTTTTTACTCAGAAGAAAAGCATTCAGTTTTCAAACCAGACATTGTTACCTTGCAAAATCAGTTTACTCAAACAAACGGTCTTCTGCTGCCTCTATTTTCTATCCTTTCTCCTGCTTAAAGTTCTGGAATTCGATTTACAACACAACGTTTCACCTTAAACAACTCTGGGATAGACTATCCTTGATAAAAGGTCTCAAAAGACAGCATGGTGTACTGGAGTAAAGGAGTTAGGAAATGTGGGTTCTAGTCCAGGACTTGCCATTCAACAGCTGTGTAACCATTCACAAGTAACAACTGGGGGGCAAAGGCACACTGGTTCCCTTATCCATAAATCTGGTTGAATTAAATAATCTGTACAGTAACTCTAAACTCTAAAATTTTATGAAATGCAAAGCTTTTCATTAACTCCTCGTCTCGCTGATCTCTGTCACACCTGACTCTGAGAAACATTCTCTCACTTTCTATGACTCTGGATTCTGATCTCCCTCACCTCTGTATATCAGGATTAAGATTAGCTACATGCAACAGATAATCCAGATTTACAGAGGTTTAAACATACAATGTTACAGTCCTCCATGTTAAAAAAAAAAAAAAAATCCAGAGTGCAGCTGTCCAGGTCTGCTACGGCAATACCATTATAAGTCATTAGGCATCCAGGTGCTTTCTAGCTTTCTGCTATGATACCCTAGGGCATGGGCCATTATCTACAAGGTCCAGGATGACTGCTGGCACTCCAGTCATTGCATATCAGCATGCCCAGTCTCAGGAAAGAGAAAAGTAAGGAAGGCATGCCCTCACCCTCTAAGAACACTTTTGGGTGTTTCACCTGCATCCAACCGGCCAGAACTCACTCACATATTTATACCTGTTAGAAACTTGTAAACACAGTCTCCCTTCTGTACAGCCACATATCTAACCAAAAATCAGAGTGGTTTTTTGGTTTTGCTTTTTAATGGAATGGCAAGGGGTCCCAAATAGCCAAAGCAATGTTGAAAGAGAAGAGCAAAGTAAGAGGACTCATACCTCCCTGATTTCAAAACATACTACAAAGCTACAGTAATCAAAATACTGTAGCCTGTTATTGGTATAATAACAGACATATAGGAAAATGGAATAGAATTGAGAGTCCAGAAATAAATCCATACATCTATGGTTGACTGATTTTCAACAAGGGGGCTAAGTCCATTCAATGAAGAAAGAATAGCCTCTTTAGTAAATGGCACCAGGACAACTGGATTTCCACATGCAAAAGAATGAAGCTAGACTCATACCTCACACCACATGAGAATATTAACTCAAAATTGACTAAAACCATAAAGCTCTTAGAAGAAAACATAGGGTTAATGCTTCGGACCTAGTTTTTAACAATGGATTCTTAGATATGACACCAAAAGCATGAGTAACAAAAGGCAAAATAGGTAAATTGGACTTCATCAAAATTAATAACATTAGTGCATCAAAAGACTTTATTAAAAAGTGAAAGAGACAACCTACAGATTGGAAGAAAAATTGGGGGAATCATATATTTGATAAGGGTTTAATATCCAGAATATATAAAGAACTTGTACAATAACAAAAAGACAAACAACCCAATCAGAAAACGGGCAAAAGACTTGAATAGACATTTCATCAAAGAAGATATATAAATGGCCAACAAGTACATGAAAAGATGCTCAATGTCATTAGTCATTTTAAAAAAAGAAAAGAAAAAAAAAAAAACCTGTTACCATTGAGTCAATTCCGACTCATAGTGACTCTATGAGAACTGCCCCATAGTTTCCAAGGAGCAGCATTAAGGAGATGCAAATCAAAATCACAATGAGGTACCACTTAACTCCCACTAGGATGGCTATGATCAAAAAATAACAAGTCTTGGCAAGGGTGTGGAGAAATTGGAACCATCACCCACTGCTTGTGGGAATGCAAAATGTTACAGCATTTGGAAAGCATTTGGCAGTTCCTCAGAAAATTTAACACAGAACTACCATACGACCCACAATCCCAATCCTAGGAACACAGCCAAAAGAATTAAAAGCAGGAATGCAAACAGAAACTTGTACACCAATGTTCACTGCAGCACTATTCACAACAGCCAAAAGGTGGAAACAACCTAAACGTCTACCAAAACATGAATGGATAAACAAAATGTGGTGTGTGTGTGTGTGTGTGTGTGTGTGTGTGTGTGTGTGAAATAAGGCAGACACAAAAGGTCAAAAATTGTATGATCCCATTTATATGAAATATCTAGAATAGGCAAATGAATAGAGACAAAAGCTTACTAATGGTTACAAAGTGTGGGAAGGAAGGGGTAGGGAAAGCCACTGCGCAAGGGGCACTGCGTTTCTGTTAATGGTGGTAGAATAATTTGGAAACAGAGTGGTGATGGTTGCACAACATGATGAACACACTCAATGTCACTGAAATGCACACATAAAAAATGCTGAATTGGCAAATGTTTTGTTATAGGTATCTTTACCACAATTAAAAAAAAAATTTTTTTTTTAAATCAAGGGTTCTATCACCACTGAAGAGAAGAATGGTTATTGTGGAAAACCAGAAGTCTCTCCCAAACTCTCCAATCACTTCTTCTATAACTCTTTTTCTTTTCCATCCCCTTAACAATGATGTTGCCTGAACTGGTTCTCTATTATTCTTTCTCTATGCCCACTTCCTGAGGGCACCCACAAAATGTCATAGCTCCATCTACTCTAATGATTCTCAAGTCTTTGTGTCCACTCCCTACCTGTCTCATCTTCAGAAGTCTCCACTTGGATGGCTACAAAACAAAACCCATTATCTTCCAAGCCCACGAAAAGATAAATAAGTAATTTTAAAATACAAACATTTTCAATCATCTATTTAAGTGACATCCCAGACCCTCATGTTCGCAATTTTGAAGTCAACTTTGACTCCTCTTTCTACCTTCCATAAGCCATGAGTGGAAGTTCATATTGAGCTTAAAAAAAAGAAATGAAATAAATTGGACTACATTAGGTTTATACAGCATATGATTTGGAACATGCATTCATCAAACTGGCTTTGGCCCTCAAACTCTAATGTTCTAAAGTCATTATCCTAATTATCAAATCCATAAGTCTATTTTTAGTCCTCATTATACAAGACTCTTCAGAGCATTTGACATTTATTTACCAGTTCCTCCTCCATAAAATTCTCTACACCCTAGGTTTCCATGGTGCTACACTATCTTAATTCTCTTGCCACACCTCTGACCACTCTTCTTCAGCAACTGCTCTAGCTCTTGAATATTGGTGATCACATCCACCAGCTCAATTCTTAGGCCACTCTTCTTTTCACTCTATACATATTTCCTGAGCCATCTCATTCTTTTCTTCATATCCAACAATCAGCTGACCACTAGTAATTGACAAATAAAATCTCTAATCTTTACTTTTCTCCTTGGTTCCTGACCCATATATCTAAATGCCTAAATGACATCTCTCCCTTGATTAAAGACAGGGACCTTTAATTCAACATGTCCCAAACTAAGCTCAGCACTTCTTTCCCTCATCCCAATAAATTTCTTCTCCTGAATTTCCTACTTGCATTCATAGAATTATCACCCGCCAATGACCCAGACTAGAAACTTTGTTATCCTCATCTACTCTCTCTCCTTTACCCCTCACATTCATTCATACCAAGTTTTGCTAATCCGAGCTTCCAATTTTCTCTAGAATCCATACCTTCCTTTCCATTTCCACTATAAAACCTCTTGCATTGTCTCACACTGGTCTCTCTTCCTCAAGTCCATTGCCATCTGAGCCTTATCAACACTGTTTCTTGCATTTCGAGAATGCCCCATTTTCAACAGTCGCCAGTGTCTGCACGGTCAACGCTACCCCACTGTCCACAGGGGCAAGGCTAAATTCCACAGCCTGATAAAGAGAGCTTTTCACAGTCTCACTCTCACTCAAAAGTAACCTGTTGAGGATCACAACAGAGGGTTCTGGACAGAGCTGGAGAAGGAGGTACAGCATAATTCTAACTCACAAAAAAAAAGACCAGAT
>NW_004443942.1:2377587-2381170 GCF_000243295.1 Trichechus manatus latirostris
GTTGTGGGGTTGTTAACCAATGTCATAAAACAACATGTGTACTACTGTTTCATGAGAAACTATTTGTTCTGTAAGCCTTCACCTGAAGTACAATCAAATATTAAAAAAAAAAAAAAAAGTAACCTGTTGAATATAGAGTTGAGGGCAGAACCTGGGCTAACCATGAATTACAGTAGTTCAATAATGACTAATTATCAATTTTTTAAATATCTGAAACTGTAGTATTTCAGGTATTATCCATAAATTTGTTTTTTAGCTTATCTCATTTATAATATATTGCTTAAAGAAAGTGATGAAATACCTAGGAAACATTTCAGATGCTTTCTCTAATATATTTAGGCAAGTTAATAAGAACAAAGAACGTGGGAGCCTCAAATTATAATACTTGACTCCAGGTTAAATACCATCTAGATAAAAGGATTAAAGTCTAAATGTATTAATGGGAAGAAGACATAAACAAACAAAAAAAAAGCAGAAGCACGTAAGGTAACTAATCCAGGTGGTCATTATCATTTTTCCTTGGACAAATCTCAGTAAAAGAATAAGAAAGTAAATAAAATAAAATAAAAGACTAAGAAAGTAAAAACAATAAGGAGAGCAAAGATAATTGGCTAAATAACTTCACCATTAGGAACAAATGAGATTTCCCAATTATTATGCCACAATACATATGCAGAGTCATGAAAATAAGTAAGTTTTAATTGCAAATTATCAAAATCACCTATTAAAAAATGGGTAAAGGATTACAGAAACGTAAATCAAAACTACAACAAGATACCATCTCACTCCAACAAGGCTAGCATTAATCCAAAAAACACAAAACAATAAATGTTGGAGAGGTTGTGGACAGACTGGAACACTTATACACTGTTGGTGGGAATGTAAAATGGTACAATCACTTTGGAAATCGATTTGACGCTTCCTTAAAAAGCTAGAAATAGAAGTACCATACAATCCAGCAATCCCACTCCTTGGAATATATCCTAGAGAAATAAGAGCCATCACACGAATAGATATATGCACACCCATGTTCACTGCAGCACCGTTCACGATAGCAAAAAGATGGAAACAACCTAGGTGTCCATCAACGCACGAATGGATAAACAAATTATGGTATATTTACACAATGGAGTACTACATACCAATAAAGAACAACGATGAATCCGTGAAACATAACATGGAGGAATCTGGAAGGCATTATGCTGAGTGAAATTAGTCGCAAAACGACAGATATTGCATAAGACCACTATTATGAGAACTGAAGAAAAGGTTTAAACACGGAAGAAAATATTCTTTGATGGTTACGAGGGCGGGGAGGGAGGCAGAGGGGTATTCACTAACTAGATAGTAGACAAGAATTATCTTAGATAAAGGAAAGGACAACACACAATATAGGGGAAGTCAGCACAACCGGACTAAACCAAAGCTAGTAAGTTTCCTGAATACAATCAAACACTTCGAGGGACAGAGTAGCAGGGGCGGGGGTCTGGGGAACAGGCTTTCAGGGGACATTCAGGTCAACTGGCATAACAAAGTTTATTAAGAAAATGTTCTGCATCCCATTTTGGTGAGTGGCATCTGGGGTCTTAAAAGCTAGCGAGGAGCCATCTAAGATGCATCAATTGGTCCCAATCTACCTGGAGCAAAGGAGAGTGAGTAACACTAAAGACACAAGGAACGTATTAGCCTAAAAGACAGAAAGTGCCACACAAACCAGAGACTTTATCAGCCTGAGACCAGAAGATCTTGATGGTGACCAGCTACCACCAATGACCGCCCCGACAGGGAACACAACAGAGAGTCCCTCATGGAGCAGGAGAAAAGTGGGGTGCAGAACTCAAGTTCTAGTAAAAAGACCAGACTTAATGGTTTGACTGAGACCAGAGGGACCCTGGAAGACATGGCCCCCGGACTCTCTGTTAGCCCAAAACTAAAACCATTCCCAAGGCCAACTCTTCAGAAAAAGATTAGACTGGACTATGGGACATAAAATGATACTCGTGAAGAGTGTGCTTCTGTGTTAATTTCCTCATTTTGATGATCATATTGTGATTATGTAGGAAAATATCCTTGTTTGTAGAAAATGCACACTAAAGCATTATGGGGTGATAGGGCATCAGGTCAGCAACTTGCTCTCAAGCACTTTAGGCAAAAAACTCTTTGTACTGTACTTGCAACTTTTCCCGCAAGTTTGTGGTTAGTATTTCAATTTTTTTTAAAGTAGGGGGAAATAATGTAACTAAAAACTAAACAAGTGTAGTTGTTTAGGTAAAAACTAAATGGTGTGGTTCTCCACACTGTTAATCTTAGAAAGAGACACCATACTATGCAAAATTACTAGAAAATAATATAAAATTTTGGAGCCAGAAGATACAGTCAACCCCTTCTCTTAACATCTGACCCCAGTTCTGGTCATGAGGAGTGAAAGATGAAAGAATGTAAAGGTTCCCAATAAAGAAAGTTATTAGGCAGAGGATACCCGTTGCTGTCAAGTCAGTTCCAACTAATAGCGACCCTAAAGGACAGAGGAGAACTGCCCCATAGACTTTCCAAGGAGCACCGGTGGATTCAAACTGCCGGCCTTTTGGTTAGCAGCCACAGCACTTAACCACTAAGCCACCAGAGTTTCCAAGGAGAAGATAGAACAATGGTATTCTGGCACTACTAATGGCTGTAACTATCAGCAAAACACAATCTCAGCGTCTCCTCTGAAAAATGAAAGGACTGTATGGTTGATACCTAGAATTCCTTGCAAACGTGAGACTAGAATTACCCAGAAATAAAAGTGCTTCCCTAGCTCAATTTGTTATTATATTATGCTTCACTACATAGAAATACAAAGGAATACAAATACAAAAATAAACGTGCATGAACCTGAATCTTCTCAAGTTCTGGAAGTACATCGATTAAAGGGCAAAATGAAATGCATTTGTCAAATTGTTACTTATGAAACAAAATTTTGTGACACTGCTCCACAAATGAAAAGAACAACTATAACACGCTAAAATGAAACAAAATCACCTTCATTGGTCAGCTGGCTGTCCTTATTTAAAAGATACGTTCAGACTCATTCTGAAACGACCGTCACATTTGTCCTGAAAGAACAGCGAGCACGTCCTAGAAATGTTTAAAAGTGGAAGGTTCTTTTCCCATTCCCTGGCATCAAGCGTTCACTGGGGCGGTTACTAGGCCCCCGACAGCGAGGGGTGAGTTAGCACCGGACTCTCAGCACTTCCTTTCGGAGAGGACAGCCCCCTGCGTCACTCGTTACTCATTCAGGATGCAGGACAGAAGTTTATCCCCGAGGAACTTAGCACAGTTGCCTCCCGCCCTCCCAATCCTGCGGTCCTCGACCCATTCCCGCCCGCACCAGGGCACTGCCCCTGGTACCGGGGCCCCTCCAGAATGAGGGTCACGGCCCGAGACTTGCCCGTAGCTGACCCAGCTGGTTTGCCCTGGGCAGGAGCGGACACGGCCTCTCCCCCTCCCCCTCCCCTCGTGCAGGTCCTCACGCCCATCGCAAGGCTCAGCCCGCTGACAAGGCCGACGCCGACCGCGCGCTCCGCGGCGGCCCGGCCCGGCC
>NW_004443942.1:2381350-2388790 GCF_000243295.1 Trichechus manatus latirostris
AGCCGGGCCATGGCCGCCGCCGCCGCGCCCGGGAAGCGGGTCCCCGTCGCCGCCCACGCCGCCGCCTCCCACCCGGCCCGGGAGGGCTCAGCATTTTCCCTGCAGCAGCAGTAGCGGCAGCGGCGGCACTTCAGCCATGTTTGACAACCGAGGCGCGCTCTGCGCCTGCGCCGCGCGTCGCGCCCGCTCCTCCCCCGCCCCCACTCGCGCTGGCAGGGTGGCCAGGAGCCCGGGCGGTGAACCCACCCCCATCGTCTGCCTGCAGCTGGGGCGGCGGGGCTTGGGGAGTGGGCGGCCGGGTGTATTCCCGCCACGCGCTGCCACAGCAGCTGCTAGGGGTGGTGTACTTTGAGGCCCTGCTGCCGCTTTGCGGCCCACCTCCCCTACCCTATTTTTCCTAAAGTAGGGGGTCCTTCCTTTCTATTCTTTCTTTTTGGATCTGGGAAGAAGGGACAGGGAGGGTTGAGGGGTCGCTTGTAAAGTTTGCCTCTTCCCCTCCCCCAAAAAATAACGAGATTCTCCCGCCCTCGCCTGGAAGTATGGAATTTGCACCGCCAGGGCTTTTGCTGCACGTTTCCTGTTTATGTTGTGCAGATGGGAATTTTAGGAACATGCCACCGAGCAGGCAGAGGAAGGGGGAGGCTTTGGCGATATGCTCTTGGGCGCCGCGGGCTGCAGTGGTGGGTGGGCAGGCGGTCGGCCTGGGCTTCCCCCGGAGCGCCTGGGGGAGCTGGATTCCACTGAGCAACGCGGCATCCCCGGATCCTCCTGGGCTGGGCTGGGCTGGTCCTCCGAAGGCCGAGGGAGGAGGCCTGTCTCCCCGGGGAACCCCGCCCGCCTCGGCTTTCTCTCCTAGTAGCGGTCTCAGGGCTCCGAGCAGGTGGTGATTTCCAACTTCCGCGATCAAACACGCAATAAAATGAATGGTTCTCATCCAGGTCGCTTCCAGCACCTCTTACCGATCATTTCGCTTTTGGCTAGATGGACGCCAGATGAGCTTGCTTTGCCATTTGTTAATACGGTTAAAAATATAATCATGTATTAACTCAAAAGAATAACATAATGTTTGATTGCTCTATGATTTAATAAACAATTTACAAAGTGGAGAAACGTTTCCTCACGCAAAAGAAAACCGCTTCTAGTGAGTAGAGAGTTCCTAGAGACTTAAATAACTTGCTTAAAGAATACAAGTTTCCATGGTGATGAAGTATTTAATGGCTACTTAGTTAACATTAAAAAGGTAACTTCATGGAAGATTTACCTTCCACCCGCCCGCAGTCCCGAGACCTCCAGAAATTCAAATTAAAAAGCCCAAGTCTTTCTCATTTAATCACAGGTTAATGGTTTTGTTATGGTCTGCTCGTCCGAAGAGCCATTTTGTGTGAGAGAGAAAAAAACTGCTAGCGGATTCATTTTGTGTCAGGAATTTTTACGTTCCTGGATAAGAAAAGTTCTCTTGAAAGTAAAATATCTCTTTTTAATGTAAATTTGAAATATATATATAAATTTGACTTCGCAGTACCTTATGAACTTTATTTTAGTAGCAAAGTGTGTTACAAGTAAGTGATAGACTAAAGTTTGGGGAATCTCTATATCGGTTCCAAGTGTGATTATCTTCGTGGTTGCTTATCACTAAACCAAAAAACCAAACCTGTTGCAGTTGAGTCGATTCCAACCCGTAGCGGCCATATACGAGGTTTGACTCCTAACATTTACAGTGTCGTGTACATTAAAAAAAAAAAAAAAAAAAAGTTACCCTCAAGTAGACTCCAATTCATGGTGACTCTCAATAATGTCGGAGTAGAACCATGCTCCCTAGGGTTTTCAGTAGCTGAGTTTCAGAAGTAGATTGCCAGGCCTTTCTTCCAAGGTGCCTCTGGGTGGACTCCAACCTTTGTACCACCCAGGGACTCCATCTGTATATTTGTAGATGCTTAACAATTTTAACGAGTGAATGTGCAATTCACTCCCACCCCACCCCCCACCAGCAGGAAGCTGCCTTGGCTCAAACTCTGAAGTCCAGAGAATTGGTGTCTCTGTTGCTACAGGTTTTCTCTAATTAACCATTTCCTCCTCCGTGTACCACAGTTTCTTCACCTACAGATTGAGAGAGTTGGGCTGAAAATACCCAGAAGGAAGACTTGAACTCTTCGAGCTCATTTGTAAGTTGCTAATGGTCAAAATGAATCACCCTGGTTGTAGGGTTGAAAGGAAGATAACAGACTGATCTTGACAATAATTAAACTTTAAAAAAAAAAAAAAACCTCATATCACACCTCATGTAGAAATCCTTTCTATAACTTCCCTGAATGCTCATCATCCAACTTGATCACTTTCAGTAAAAAGTAACTTTACTTCCTCAGGAGGTGGCCCATTCCACTGTTTGACAGCTCTATTATTAGAAACTCCTTCCTTATTACGTCTCAGTTGTCCTCCTGTAACTTCCCTTGATTCTGCTCTCTGAAACTACCCAGAGAAAATAAAATCTATCTTTGAATGATAGTCCTTCAGATTTTTAAGACAGCTATCATGTTCCTTCCCCATTTTACTTTTTTTTTTTTTTTAGGTGAAATTTACATATAAAATTAACCGTTTTAAAGTGTACAATTCAGTGGCATTTAGTATATTCACAGTGTTATACAACCAACACTTCTATCTAGTTCCAAAACATTTTCGTCATCCCAAAAGAAAACCATGCACCCATTAAGCAATCACTCTCCATCCTCCCTTCCCCCAGCCCCTGGCGACCAGCAATTTTGCTTTCTGTCTCTGTGGATTCACCTATCTTGATAGTTCATAAAAATGAAATCATACAATATGTGACCTTTTGTGCCTGGTGTGTTTCACTTAGTATAATGTGTTAGAGGTTCATTCATGCTGTAGTGTGTATCAATATTTTATTCCTTTTTATGGCTGAATAATATGTATATACCCATTGCTGGCAAGTCGATTCCGACTCATAGCGACCCTACAGGACAAAAAAGAACTGCCCCATAGGATTTCCAAGGAGCAACAGGTGAATTCGAACTGTTGACCTTTCAGTTAGCAGCCGATCTCTTAACCACTGCACCACCAGGGCTTCTGTATGTACCATATGTTTATCCATTCATCTGTTGATGGACATTTGAGTTGTTCCTACATTTTAGCTACTGTGAATAGTGCTATAATGACCATTCCCATACGAGTGTTTGAGTATTTGTTTTCAGTTCTTTGGGATATGTATCTACAAGTGGAATTGCTGGGTCAAATGAAAATTCTACGTTTAACTTTTTGAGGAATCACCAAACTGTTTTCCACAGCAGCTGCACCTTTTTACACTCCCACCAGTAATGCATGAGGGTTCCAATTTCTCCACATCCTTGCTAACGCTTGTTCTTTTCTGGGTTTTTATCACTATTATTATTGCCATCTTGGGAGTCCCTGAGTGGTGCAAACGGTTAATGCACTCAGTTGCTAACCAACAGCTGGGACATTGGAGTCCACCCAGAGGCACCTTGGAAGAAAGGTCTGGCGATCTACTTCTGAAAAATCAACTATTGAAAACCCTATGGAGCACAGTTCTACTCTGACACACATTGGGTCACCATGAGTCAGAATCGACTCTACGGCAACTGGTAGTGGTGGTGGTGGGTGTGTAAAGGCACTATATGTTTGATACTCACATGAACACATTTAGCATACACTGGAGCTGTGTTTTGCTTCTCAGTCAACAGCTGCCAGGTTGCTGAAACTGATAAGCCCTGACAAGGCAGCCTTATTACTGAGGTTGGCTGAAGGCCAAACCATCATCCCCGGAGATAACCACCATCACCTTTCACCAAAGCATGAGGGAATAAAGCAAGTCCAGATTTGTTTCACTGAAGGCTGGCAGGAGCAGAAAGGGAGGAAGGCAATACAACACAATGGTGATGTATACACAGCAGATGTTTTTCTTTTTTGCTTTAGAAGACAAAACAGAGCTGATTACCCGTGAGCATGGCTTATCAGCCCATTACTCCTGAGGCAGGGCTGTCCTGGGGTGAGTGGTTGATCTGTATAGTCATTTCAAGTGCTTCCTGTGGTTAGCCACTACAGTTCAGAGAGGCAATATGAGAGTTAGATTTGACCAGATGTTCACAGGCAGGCCCAGACCTCTTCAAATTGTCTCTACTAACCCATAACGAGTGAAAGTGAAGAGGACTTGAAGCACTTACTGATGAAGATCAAAGACTACAGCCTTCAGTATGGATTACACCTCCACAGACTTGTTGCCATGGAGTAAATTCCAACTCATAGCGCCCCTATAGGACAGAGTAGAACTGCCCCATAGGGTATCCAAGGAAAGGGTCGTGGATTCCAACTGCCGACCTGTCCTTCCTGATACATGTCCAAACTACATGAGACGAAGTCTCACCATCCTTGCTTCTAAGGCGTATTCTGGCTGTACTTCTTCCAAGACAGATTTGTTAGTTCTTCTGGAAGTCCATGGTATATTCAATGTTCTTCGCCAACACCGTAATTCAAGGCATCAATTCTTCTTCGGTCTTCCTTACTCACTGTCCAGCTTCGGTCTTCCTTGTTTACTGTGAGGATTTTTGTTTTCTTTATCCTCACAACTGGACCAATAAGCAACATCATGATAAATGGAAAAAATACTGAAGTTGTCAAGGATTTCATTTTACTTGGATCCACAATGGAAGCAACAGTCAAGAAATCAAACGACTTATTGCATTGGGCCAATCTGCTGCAAAAGACCTCTTTAAAGTGTTGAAAAGCAAAGATGTCACCAAAGATGGGTGCACCTGACCCAAGCCGTGGTATTTTCAATCGCCTCATATGCATGGGAAAGCTAGACAGTGAATAAGGAAGACCGAAGAAGAATTGGTGCCTTTGAATTATGGTGTTGACGAAGGATATTGAATATACCATGGACTGCGAGAAGAACAAACAAATCTGTCTTGGAAGAAGTACAGCCAGGGTGCTGCTTAGAAGCAAGGATGGTGAGACTTCATCTCATGTAGTTTGGACACGTTATCCGGAAGGACCAGTTCTGGAGAAGGACATCATGCTTCGTAAAGTAGAGGGTCAGCAAAAAAGAGGAAGACCCTCAAGGAGATGGATTGACAAAGTGGCTGCAACAATGGGCTCAAGCATAACAACTGTGAGGATGGCACAGGACCAGCAGTGTTTCATTATGTTGTACATAGGGTTGCTATGAGTTGGAACCTGCTCGACAGCACCCAACAACAACAACCCATAACAAAGGATTCTGAGCAGTTGCTGTGGGAAACTTCCTGATCAGTTGCAGGATCTCCATCCACTCAATTGCTTAAGCAAGAAATGTAAAAATTGTTACCTTGACACCTTCTTCTCTTTCAGGTCCACGTTCATCACTTAGTCCTATTGATCCTACTTCCCAAATATGCCCACTTCTCTCTACTCTCATCACTACCATATTAGTCGGAGACACTATCACCCCCCCACTTGACTATTGCAGTAGCTTCTTAACTCGTTTCCTTGCTTCATTGGTGGTTCCACACTTTTTATATAGGTAGAATTTAAGGATGGGACTCTGGTCTAAGAGTGGGCTACTCGCCTCGTCTTAAAATTAAACTTGTAGAACAAACACACTGTTTCTACCTTGCGTGTGTGTTTAGGGTGTGGCGATGAGGCTTCAGGAGTGACTGATGGACATTGTCCTACAGTTGCTTTCACATAGGTGATGAGAAAAATGACTGAATCTTGACACTCATTTGAGGTACCGCCTGACATTAGCAGCTACAGTATATTTATGTGCTATGATGGTTTACAGGCTGCTTTTACTTAGATTGCATGTTTACTTGGTAGGTAGGACCAGCTATATCATTTGCTAGGCCCAGTGCAAACTGAAAATATAGGACCCTCTGCCCCCATTCAAAAATTAATAAGAATTTCAAAACAATGACAGCAGAACATTAATCCAAGTACAGGGCCCTTCTGAGCAAAGGCTTTGTGGGACTGAACAGACTGCATGTCCGTGAAGCCAGTTCTGTTCACGCAGTTTAGGATGGAGTAGAGGGAGGAAAGGGAGGGTATTAAAGATTCTGGGCAGACTATGTTCTCTCCAAGGAGCCCTGATGGTGCAGAGGTTTAAGCTCTCAGCTGCTAACCAAAAAGATCAGCTGTTTGAACCCACCGGCCGCTTCTGGGGAGAAAGATGTGGCAAAGGTTTTAGGTCCTCTCCACTCTTTCCGGGGTGCCACCACTGCACTGCTTCCCTTCTTGCACTTTTCTAATCATCCACTATGTACATATCATTTAATTATATGTATATGATTATATCTCTCCCATGTTCAAACCTGTCAATAGCTTCCTATGTCACCATGAATAAAATGCAAAATCTTTAACATGGCTCAGATGGTCCTATTTACTCTGACCTCGATGACTGCTTTAATCTCATTTCATGCCACTCTTCTCTCTCACCCAGTAGATTCCAACTCCAACCAAACTGGCCTCCTTTCATTTCCTCTAATGTACCAAGTTCTTTCCCATCCCTGAGCCTTTGCACATGCTGTTTCCTCCATTTGGAACATTAAACCAAAAATCGATGGCCTTCAAGTCAATTCTAACACATAGCGACCCTATAGGACAGAGTAGAATGGCCCCATAGGGTTTCCAAGGCTATGATCTATACAGAAGCGGACTGCCATGTCTTTCTCCTGTGGAGCAGCTGGTGTGTTCAAACTGCCGACCTTTCAGGTAGCAGGCGAACGCTTAACCACCGTGTAAGCAAGATTCCTTATTTGGAACATTAGGTCTCCCTAACGGAGCCCTGGAACCCTGGTGACGCGGTGGTTAAGAGCTTGGCTGCTAACCAAAAGGTCAGAAATTCAAATCCACCAGCTGCTCCTTGGAAACCCAATGGGGCAGTTCTACTCTGTCCGCTATGAGTCGGAATCTACTTAATGGCAATGGGTTTAATGGAGCCCTGGTGGTGCAGTGGTTAAGTGCTCAGCTGCTAAGTGAAAGGTCAGTGGTTTGAACCCACCAGCCACTCCACAGGAGAAAGATGTAGCAGTCTGCGTCCATAAAGATTACAGCTGTGGAAACCCTATGGGGAAATTCTACTCTGTCCTACAGGATCGTTATGAGTCGGAATAGACTCCATGGCAACAGGAGTCTTACCAAAGGACCTTACCACAGTTTGTATTTATTCCTATGAGGATTTGTTTATATCTGGCTACCCCCAGTAGGCTGGGAGCAAGAACAATGTTTACACTGATATGCAAACACAATATGTGCCCAGCACCTAGCACAGTGCTGAGCATATATGTAATACACACTTAACTTCTTGTTGAAGGAATGAATGAACTTTCAAATCATGCATAGGAATTGGTTCATTACAATCGTTCTTCTCATCTGATTGTGCAGGATATCCACCTGGAGGCAAGTAGCATGATAGTTACCATCATAAACATCATT
>NW_004443942.1:2390707-2395069 GCF_000243295.1 Trichechus manatus latirostris
TTCACATTCCAATCACCAGTAATTATCAATGCATCTTGATTGCATGTTTGATCAATTTCAGACTGCAGAAGTTGGTAAAAAATCTTCAGTTTCTTCATCTTTGGCATTAGTGGTTGGTGGGTAAATTTGAGTAATAGTCGTATTAATTGGTCTTCTTTGTAGGGCTTTGGATATTATCCTAGGACTGACAGCATTGTACTTCAGGACAGATCTTCAAATGTTCTTTTTGATGATGAACGTTGATGCCATTCCTCTTCATTTTGTCATTCCCAGCATAGTAAACCATAACTGTCCAACTCAAAATGGCAAATACCAATCCATTTCAGCTCACTAATGCATAGGATATTGATCTTTACATGCTCCATTTCATTTCTGTCAACTTCCAGCACACCTAGATTCATACTCTGTATGTTTCATGTTCCAATTATTAATGGATGTTTTGCAGCTGTTTCTTCTCGTTTTGAGTCGTGCTACATCAGCAAATGAAGGTCCCAAAAGCCTTACTCCATCGAGGTCATTAAGGCCAACTCTACTTTGAGGAGGCAGCTCTTCCCCAGTCATATTTTGAGTGCTTTCCAAACTGAGGGACTCATCTTCAGATAATGTTCTGCAGCTATTCATAAGATTTTCAATGACCAATTTTTTTAGAAGTAGATTGCCACGTCCTTATTCCTAGTCTGTCCTAGTCTCGAAGCTCTGCTGAAACCTGTCCATCAGGGCTGATCCTGCTAGTATTTGAAATACCAGTGGCGCATCTTCCAGTATCACAGCAACATGCAAGCCACCACAGTATGACAAACTGACAGATAAATGAGTGGTGGTTAAATGGTCTAATCATCTGTTTTATTATCCATTCACTAATGGTATTCATTGCGCCATTGACAATAAATTTCTCTATAACTCATTTCATCTTTTTCTGTTATAGCTGTTAGTGTAACAAGCTTGTCTGTTTTCCGCCCTGTCTTTGTTCTCTTTCATTTGTCCTGCAGCAACTTATCTTCTTTAAATTTCAGGGAGGTTTGTCTTATGGTTTATCAGGTACAAGAACTGACTGTTTCTGTATGTCCGCTTTGTGCATGAGCACAAAAATGAGGCAGCAAAAGCATTACTTTTCCTCAGCCTGACATTCTGGAAAATATCATGCCCTGAAGAGAGAGGCTAGGTCCCTCAGTGGTGCAAGCAGTTTGTGCTTGACTACTAACTTAAAGGTTGGCAGTTTGAACCTACCCAGCAGCACCATGGAAGACAGGCCTGGCAATCTGCTTTCATAAAAATTACAGCTAAGAACACCCTATGTAGCAGTTCTACTCTATGGGGTTGCCATGAGTCAGAATCAACTCCACCACAAAGGGTTTGGTTTAAACAGAGAGGCTAATTGTCCTGCCTAACCCCACCTCTCCAAGCCCGGTAGAAATGAAAGATATAGAATCAGTGCTTTTTAATCTGTATCAGAAATTCTCAGCCTGGCCTGCCCCTGAAATTGTATGCCTGTTTTATGCTTAAATTGGTTTATGCATTTTTCTGGAAATGATCTATATTTTTATTAGCTCCGTAGAGAAGTTGGATATTTAAAAAAAAAATTGCTCTGAGCCGTGTACCCTCTTTACTTCTCTCTGTGTGAGTGACCAAATCCAAAAGGCTGATTGTGTCCTTTCTATAAACCACTTTGTGTTATGACTCCAGGATGCTTCTTGAACCTTGTTTTCAAGTGAACTCTATAAACCAACCCTCTGCTTAACAAAGGCATTTTGAACTATATGAATAATAAATATATCATAAAAATTCCTGTTTGAATAAAGAAGCATGGGAGATAATTATGCAATTCACTTAGCCACTATGTTTTAGTTATTTTATTAATTTTATTAATGTTATTTCTTGTTTCTCATTACTTTTCTAAATGACCTGAGTGTGGTCTCACTGGCTTTAGGAACCTTGATCATGGTGTTAGGTGAAAAAACACCACCACAAATTTTTTTTTTTTTTAACTCTAAACATTACTAAGGATGAAGACTGAATTTAGGGCTTAAAAATGATTCAATTGGAATGTGAGGAAATTGAGACATCACTATGTAACAAGCCCTTAGCATATTTGTACTTATGCCTGTATACATGATGTTAGGCTACATACGTTTATTACAGTGCTTTGGGGTTTATTTACCACATGAACTCTTAAAATTCTTCCCACAAAAAAAAACGGATCTTCATTAACCAGGATTTCTTTTCTGGCCAGCGAGATTTTAAAGATATTTTTTCCTTCACTTCCTTCCTTCCTTCCTTGTACTGTCTGTGCTTAATGTGAATCTACAATCACTGCAATTTAGATGGATGCAACTCTATTTTGTAACAAATCACCAGAAGAACTCCTGCTGCGGAGTTTCCTTCTAGATCTGACCATTAAACCGAAAACGCATTCTCGTGATGTGCTTGGTCTTTAACTATGATTAAGTAAGCGAGCTCGAGATTCCACAAGGTGGGGGAGGGGGAGAATAGATCCCAAGATTTGGCAAATTCTTTATATTTTTTCCGACTTAAACCCCCGACACTTCAGAGAGTACTCTTCTCCCCGCAGCCCACCCACGCAAACACACATGCGCGCGCGCACACACAGACACACACACACACACACTTTAGAAGATAAAGGTGTTCTAGCAAAATCCTCTGAGCTGCCGGTCTGGGATTTCACTTAGAGAATTGGCGGGGTTCTCAAGCGTCAGGTCTCTAAGTGCCAGAGCGACAAAGCACACCTGGGCTGATAAGGCGTGTGCCAAGGCTCTCAAGTGGGAATTCCTGGCACTGCGAAGCCGCGGCTGGCGTAGGCACTGGAGCCGGGTACAGCAGGGCGGAAACTACAGTCTTAGGTTCGCTTTTCTTGAACCTGCCAGCAACGCAAACCGAAGTTTGCGCCAAGAACACGCTTCTCCGCGCCTGCAGCTGGAGCAAGAGCTCGATTTCCCGTACAGAACCAGGGGCTTTCCTGAAGGATTCAGCGAGGAGGCAACGAGATACAACCGCAGAGTCCTCTACAGATCCAACTCCCTAGGGCTGGTGGGGACTGGAAGGAACGAGTCCTGATCACGGGACCTTCCTTGGTTGTGAGCCAGCGCCCAGCTGTCCTTGACCTCCTGTGCAGCCAGGGGCGCCAGCCGGGGAAATGAAAGTAAAACCTGTCCTGGCGCGGACCCAGCTGGAAGCTGGCGACAAGTAGGTCGCAGCCCCCGATAGACTGACAGCCTATCTTGGACAGGGTCAGTGGGAAGAGCCCGACCTGCAGAGGAAGAAGTGAAAGGAAGAGATGGGAAATGGGAAACGAGTGCAAAAAGCAGGCCACAAGTCCCCAGCAGAGTAGTCCTGCAAGGCAGACAGACGCGCCACCTGACCTGATCTGCTGCGGAAACGGCCCTGCTGCCAGACAGGAGGCCTGAGCCGTGCACGGTCGCCACGCTGTGTCTCCCTGGCCCTTGGTGCCCCAAGCCCTTACCAGAACCAGAGCCAAGAATCTGTTCTCCGCCTTTAACTGGAACTCAGGTCCGCTCAGGTGACTTCCTCAGGGAAGAGTCCTCAGAATAAACAACCTTCACGCGGCCATTCCTTCCCTACGGGCAATGTCCACAGTTCAGTCCTGAGAGCCAGAAGGCAGCTGAGCCAGCAAGGTCCAGGCCACGGAGTGCCCAGCCGCCTTTGCACTGGGTCTCAGAACCAGTATGGCAGAACAGGTAGGAAGCTTAGAGATCGTCTGCGGGCAACTTAAAGATGGGGAAACTACAGAGGGACGTGACTTGCTCAGTTCACACCACAAATTGTCATAGAGTGAGGACTAGAAGCCAGTCAGCAGCTCTCAGGTGGTCTCATGCCCACAGCCTCTCAGTATAGGTGTTAGAGTTTAGGACCTGAGGCTGAGGTAGTAGGTGATACAAGACTAGATACTCACATGGAAGAAGTAAGGAGCCCTGCAGGGCTGAGCCTTCCCTCCTCAGTTTGGTCCCCAGATGGGAAGTATGAAAGTGACGTCAAGAAGCAGCCATGGAACAGAGAGTCCCTGACCTGACCGAACAAGAGAAAAATGGGATGCAGAACTCAAATTCTAGTAAAAAGACCAGACTTAATGGTTTGATTGAGACTGGAGGGACCCCGGAAGACATGGCCCTCAGACTCTCTGTTAGCCCAAAACTAAAACCATTCCCGAGGCCAACTCTTCAGACAAGGATGAGACTGGACTATGGGACATAAAATGATACTCGTGAAGAGTGTGCCTCTTAGCTCAAGTAGATACATGAGACTAAATGTGCAGCTTCTGTCCAGAGGTGAGATGAGAAGGCAGAGAGGGTCAGCAGCTGGCTGAATGGACACGGGAAATCCAGGGTG
>NW_004443942.1:2395209-2402559 GCF_000243295.1 Trichechus manatus latirostris
AAAAAAAAAAAAGCAGCCATGAAGAGTACAAGTGACAAATATGTTTGGGGTGATTCATCATGAACAGGCACAAATCTTTGGGCAAGGGCTGGAATTCTCCTCTCCCCCTTGACAAGGTGATGACCCCAGCCTAGAAGAATTCAGCTGTGCCCAGTCTTCAGTGCTTCCTTGAGGGCTAGGTGAGAGCTCTATTGCTTACTAGCTCTAAGGTGACTTTGGGTAAGATACTTCCCCTCTCTGAACTTCAGTTTTCAATTTAGTGAAATGGGAAACTTCCTTGCTTAACTCAAGGGTTGGTATGGTTATCAAAGGAGATGAGGATGTGGCAGTGCTTTGAAAACTGTGGCGATTAACATGCGAGAAGCATTAATGTGCTCCCTGGCAGTCAATCCTCACGTTTACAATGGGTGAGTGAAGGCTCCGAGGGCAGCCAGCCAGCCAAACTCTCAGGTTGTAACCTTATAAGGCATAATTGGATTCCGGCGGGGTGGGGGTGGGGAGGGCGGAATGAAACGGCATCCTCTTAATTTTGGTTATTCCTATATTTCCAAATAGGCATGTAAAATCTGAAACTTCAGTACTCTCTCCCCTACAAATCCCAATTCTCGAATCAGCCTTTCCGAGCCTCGCTCCTACTTCGAAATCTTACTAGCCCATCCTGGAATCCCAGAGTCTCGGCAGTTCTCAGGGGACTGGCGAGCCCCGCTCCTCTTCGCTCTGCTCTGTGTCCTGCCCCTGCCACTCCGCGGGAGTCTGGGGTCGCGACCAGGTCAGGCGCCAAGCCGGCAGGGGGCGCGGTCCCACTCGAGACCACAAGTCCCCAAATCTGGCGCTCCGACCATCGCGCGTTTGCCCGGGCTGACTCTTGCAGCACCAATCCAGGAGCCCCGTACTCTGGGCTGCATAGGTCCTAGTTAAGGACCCCAAGAGGTTGTATTGGCCCTACTTCTCCGGGTCTTGAGGTCTAAACCTTGTCCTAGAGAGTCAGGGTTGTGACAGTTTTTGCACCAATTTCCTGGAGCCCATCTCTGAGCCCTTTGGGCACGAAGGACCCCCAAAGCTCACTCCCACTGGCAAGCAATGCGCGCGCTGGACTGCAGGAGCGCGCGTGCCCGAGGGAAAAAAGGGAGGGCGCGTGGGCAGCCCAGGCCCCGCCCCCGCGCTCTTATAAAGCGGAGGAAAGAGAGCTGGCCACTCAGTGGTTTCTTGGTGACAGCAGGCAGAAGAGCTCGAGCCTTGCCACCTCTTGCTTCTCACTGCAGCCAGACTTGGACGTTGAGGTTTTGCCACTGCCAGAGCAACGTCTCGGACTTTCTCCTACCTGTATTTGGCAGATCCACCCTCAGCAGGTAGGTGCCGTAAGCCCAGCGTATTAAGGGAGTTGCTGAGGCCGGAGATTGGGAGCGCTAGGTGAGGGGTACAATGCACTTTGGAGGGTCTTCTGAGGGGTACACCCCCGTTTCCGGGCCAGCTCCAGCGATCTAATCTCCTTTACTCCGTCAGCCAAGTCCCGGGAAGCTGAGCAGGAAATCTCTGGGAGCCTGGCGCTGTGCAGCGGCCTCCCCCGCGGGGTCTGTCACCCGCTGGCTGGTGCAAACGCCTCTGGCGCCTTTCTGCGCACCAGGGAGATAAGCGTCTGAGCCGAGCGAAGCGCGAGCTGAGACTGCCCGCGCCGGGGCCCCCGCCCTCTCTTCGTGTCCCGCCGTGGCAGTGCGACTGGCGCGGGTGCTCACGCTGGGTACCTCTCTCTCCCCGCAGGATCTGCGCATCCCGGCCAGGATGAAGCTGGTGCCGGTAGCCCTGATGTACTTGGGCTCGCTCGCTTTCCTAGGCGCCGACACTGCGCGGCTCGACGTGGCGTCGGAGTTCCGAAAGAAGTGAGTTCGGGGCAGCGCCTTCCGCAGCCCTAGTACCTGACAGACAAGGGAAACTGGCGGTTGGTCCCGATGGGGTTAGAAGTGATCGAGGGCAGGGGCCTGTCGTCGGGATGCCGCACCGTCTGGCGTGGGGCAGGGTGCGGGCGAGGACATCGCCGGTCCGCATGCGAATCTGGTCTGCTTGTGTTTTCTAGATGGAATAAGTGGGCTTTAAGTCGTGGGAAGAGGGACCTACGGGTGTCCAGCAGCTACCCCACCGGTCTCGCTGACGTGAAGGCCGGGCCTGCCCAGAATCTTATTCGGCCCCAGGACGTGAAGGGACCCTCTCGCAGCCCCCAGACCAGGTAACTTTGCTGGGTGCCGCCTGGGGAGCGGGGATACTTGGTGAGGCGAGAGCTCTTAGCCCTGGGGATAGTCAGGGCTGGATGGCAGCTCCGAGGGCGGTAGCCGGTTTCAGCAGTTTTCTCGTGTCCTAGAACGGCCAAAACCCTGCTTCATGGGGTCTCACGTTGCTCTCCTTCCCCTCCCCAGCAGTCCGGACGCCGCCCGCATCCGAGTCAAGCGCTACCGCCAGACCATGAACAACTTCCAGGGCCTGCGAAGCTTTGGCTGCCGCTTCGGGACGTGCACTGTGCAGAAGCTCGCGCACCAGATCTACCAGTTCACGGACAAAGACAAGGACGACGTCGCCCCCAGAAACAAGATCAGCCCCCAGGGCTACGGCCGCCGGCGCCGGCGGTCCCTGCCCATGGCAGACCAGGGCCGGACTCTGTTGTCCCTGGCGCCACCCGCACGCGGGGCTCCAGCCTCCCGGGCGCACCAAGTGCTCACCGCCTTACTCAGGATTTAAGTGCCTGTAGCAGCAGTGAACAGCCGTGCAAGCATCCCCTTGGTGCCTCCCGGGGCGGAGGGCTTCCCCAAGCCGAGCTCCTCAGCCAGATAAATGGGGACCGGGTTGAGACGGTCCCGCAAAGACCCCCGAGTCGAGAAAGCTCCGTCCGGCGGCTAGTCTTGGCTTTGCAGGAGCCCCTCCTCCTCGTGGGGCAGCGTTCCCTTCGCCCGGATCCGGTCCAGGTGCCCCGAGGGGGGAGGGGGGCAGAGGAATCCCAGGGAATGTATCCCCGGCTCGTGGAGAGGAGAAACTGAGAAATAAATGCTGAGACTCCTGGGGCAGAGGTCTGAGCCACTACCGTGCCCACCCACAAACCGATTTCTCACCGGGTGTCACCCCACCGGGGCGCAAGCCTCACGATTACTTGAACTTTCCAAAACCTAGAGAGGAAAAGTGCAATGCGTGTTGTACATACAGAGGTAACTATCAATATTTAAGTTTGTTGCTGTCAAGATTTGTTTTGTAACTTCAAATATAGAGATATTTTTGTACGTTATATATTGTATTAAGGGCATTTTAAAGCAATTGTATTATTCCCCCGCCCCCTTATTTTAATACGAGAATGTCTCAGCGAGGTGTAACGTTGTTTGCTGTGTGGATTGTGTGTTTGTGTGTGTGAAAGAGAGAGACTAATTACCTCCTGGGGAAGAAGGAAACACCATGTCTCTGTATAATCTATTTACACAAAATGGGTGATATGCGAAATAGCAAACCAATAAACTGTCTCAGTGCTGATTCATTCTCGGCTCAAGCGTATTGGGAAGGATGGGTGCCTCTTGTCCTAACCGGCTCGGGAGCCGTAGGGTCCCTCAGCCTGGTTTCGACAAATATGACGGCGGCGCACGACCCTTGCGGGCCCCTCTGCGGTGCCGAAACCGCGCGGGCTGTCACTAGCTAGGCTGTCCGTGTGGGGCACGCGGAGCGCGTGCCCTGGGCGCAGGTCAGGGCGTCGTGGAAACGCCCGAGGTCACCGCCTCGCGTGGCGGCGGGACCGGGCGGGGTGGGATGAGCCCTAGTGGAGAGGCGAGCAAGAACTCTCCCGGTTGCGCAACACAGTCCCAGATTTATGGAATTGCTCTAGGAACCCAGCGCAAAAACGCGCCTGGGAGAGTTGGGGTGGTCTCCCAGGCCTTCTAAGTGAGGGGTTTCCCCAGGCTACCGCCGAGTGTTAAAGTTAGAAGCTACCCCAGCAAAGTGTTGGGACGCCTCCGGGAAACCACAGCTGGACCTAGTGAATAACCCCAGTACTCTCTGGACCTGAGAACCCAGCTGGCCAGCGAGCTCATAAGCGAGGCTGCAGCGCCTCCTACCGGCTGCCGCGCAACGGCCCCACGAACCGTCAGGCAGTACGTGCGGTTTAATAAATCCTCCTACGTGGGAGTCAGCACACAGCCTTAATAACAGAGGAAAGAAAAAAAAAGTTTGCAGATGCCAACCAGGGCCGTCCCCCTCCCGCCCCCCTCCCAGACCTGCACGGCGGCTCCGTGTTCTGGGACAGTGACTCAGCGCCCACACGCTGCGCAGCGTGCAGCTGCTGGCCGGAGGCGGGAGGGACGGACGTGCCGCCGGAACCGTGCGCCTCCGACGGCCTGAGACCTTCATTGTTCCGCCTTCCCTCACCGCTCTCGTCTTCCTTCCTCTTCCCAAGCTTTTTTCATTTTTTTTCTCCACTTTTCTTTCGTCTTCCTTTTTCTCTCTCCTCCCTTCCTCCTCCTTGCTTTCTTTATGCTTTATCATCTTAAGAAGTTTGATCCCGGTTCTGGTGATAGAAGCTGGACACTAAGACCCCACTGCATGACTAGAAAGGGCAGGGGATAGTGGAAGGGTTAGTACAGAAGGGAGAGAGATGGTAGAGGGAGACAAGATACCTGCCTATGGAAGAGGCACCTCTGTTTTTTATTTCCTTGCCCTATTTGTCTCATCCAGTATCCTGAAGACCCAGGATGGAGAGGAAATGCTTGTCCTTTTCAGACAGTTCCCCTGGTCTTTCGATTGCAAACCATGGCTGAAATGTTGGTGCTTCTAGTGCTTCTAGAAACCTTCCTAAGAAAACCTGAAGGTGAGTGTGGAGAATGGAAATGTTTCTGGAAACAGCCCCCTCCTGGGCCTTTTGCCTCTACTGCATATCACAGGACTCCCTCTAAGGGGTAGGATGGTCAGTTCCTTTAATACACACTGAAAGAGGTAGGTCCTAGGTCTGAGGTCCTGAGATAACATGATTTTGAAGCAGTTTAAAAGGAAAATAAAGTAGACCCTGGTACATGGAATTTCCCTAGGGCCATACAAGGCCTCAATTTTGGGCACTTAGCTGTTGTCAGTGTCAGTTCTCAAATAGTTCATTTCCCTGACTGATCTTAACAATAATTTTGTGAAATTCACAAGAATTAAGGGGCTACAGATGAAGCAAAAGATCATTGATGTCCTCAAGGGCCTTTTCACAAATATTCACTTGGAATGCTAGGCCAGGCACTGCAGAAGGTAAAGGGCATGTATGAATGAAAGAGTGACTAAAAATTCCAGTCATGGAATTTCTGTGCCAGCGTGTGGTTCTGGGTGGTGTAAAGGGGCTACAGAAACTACAGAGAACTGCAAACACTTCCACCTTACAGACAGTGGCTCATGATTAAACCATAGCCACAGAGCCCTCCAGCCAAACCTCACCCTGGCCAGGCTTCAGGCTGCAGACAAAACTGCCAAAGGCTAGCTGGGCACTAGCTTAGGGCTGTTCTGAGCAGGGAACGGGCATCTAGCCTTCTGCCGAGGGAGTCTTATGACTTCAGGGAATCTAAAGCAAGTGAAGGAGATGGTTCAGCTCAGACATAAAGAGGCAGTTGCTCAGCTGGAGTCCTTCCTAACTGGAAATCCTGTGACTGGACACATGTCTGAGGAGACAGAGACCCTCCTGAGAACAGTCTGGTATGAGTTCAGGATTGACTGAAGGTCACCATCAAACCCTGGGGCCCTTCCCTGTAGGGGTTCAACTTACCTTTTAGAGGCTTTTTTTTTTTTTTTTTTTAATAAGGTGCTGAAACCTATCAGGATAGGGCTTCCTGATGCCAAGAAGGCATCGTGTATCAACAGTGATGAGTCATTTGTGAGCTAATTTGACCTGTCTACAACTGAGGTTGTCACAAGTTTTATCTTTAGCTACTGTTGCTGGCTGTGGGAATGGTACCATCCATCTGTAATCAGACCCAGGGAACCAGGTGATTTCTTGAAAAGCCAACACCTTGGCTGAACAGCTAAGGGTGGAGGGCAGTGATGGGGAGGGCTGAAAATGGAGTCTTTTCTTAGCACCTGCTTTGTGTCAGACTTTCTCCTAGCCACTTTATATACCTTATCTCCTCTGATCCTTACAGCAACCTTGTAAAGTAGGTGTTATTATCTCTGCTTGTAGACAGGGAAATTGAACTTCAGAGACAGAAAATAACTTAGCCGAGGTCACACAGTGAGAAATAAGTGGCAGAGTGGATTTGTACCCAAGTGCTGCAGGCTATTTTAATGCTATGAAGACATAGGGAGTAAAGTGGGATAATTTTAACATCTGGTTTCTCAAGCCAGATGTCCCCAAATGTCCTCTAACACAGGGATGGCTTAGGTAGGTGATTTACACCTGTGGTTGTGAAAGATTTACATGAGGGCCGGCAGGGCTGGGAAGGAGAGCTGCTTCAGCTGTAAGCTCCAGCGAGTGCAAAATAAATAAATGAAGTGAGTTTTAATATTTCTTGGTCCTGGTTTGAAGCAGGGATTATAAATCAGGAATAGCCTTTTTTTCCCGCCTGAGTTAAGCCACTGACCTCTTTGGTTTTCATTGCCAAATATAGTTAGAACATACACTGAAGGCCTCAAGAGCTGGCTTCTGAGGAAAGGCCTTCTGAGCTATTCCAGGCCAAACACAGTCCAACACTGTAGGTCTTGAGTCGCCTGGAAGAACACCTGTGTCTACAAAGATGCAAATAGAGTTTCCACCCTTGAGGTGGAACCTTTTGTTTTTGGCAACTGCTGCTCAAGGAATCTTTTCAGAGGGTGTTCTGAGCTGATTCTGCGAGTTATGAGCGCTGCCCCTCCTTCCCCAAGCCTGGAAGGAGAGGGCCTTGTTATCCTGGTTCCCACAGAGGTTTCTGCCAAAGCTGGATTGGAGGCTTGGTCTTCATTTGCATGGGAAGAAGGGTGAGGCTAGATAGCTGTCTGGTGGTCCCACTGGTCTTATTCCAGAGCGATTTTGGAACATTCTGGAAAAACAATAAAATGACTGTGGCCACACAGGCAGCTGACTTTAGTAGGTTATTGTACATTTATCCAACAGCAAGAAAGAAGTTCTGAGTAGTAAGATGAACTTTTAAAACATAAAAAAAATGCATTTTACTCATTACACAATATTTTTTCAGTGTAGGAAAAAAAGAAAATAAGACTCACCTTTCATACCACTTCAGAGATAACCACTACTAATATTTTAGTATACATCCTTTTAAATATTTTTATACATTATAAGTATACACATATAAACTTTTTTATTTTTTCAATTGACCTCAGGTGCAGAGAGCTGAATCAAACATGCTCCCTAATTTAAGGCAAATTGTC
>NW_004443942.1:2404666-2412614 GCF_000243295.1 Trichechus manatus latirostris
ATTACTTTTATGTTTTCACTTTTTAGATATTTCCATGCAACTGGAATTTATTTTGCTATATGATATGAGGTACGGGTTTAACTTTATTTTTTTCCTCTAACTGTTAGCTAGTTGTTCAACACATAAACTGAGTAATACATTTTTCCTTCAGTATTCAAGATGCTTCCTTCATCATGTGCTACAGTGGTTTTCTAGTTGTATTCTGCAGAGTCACAGAGTTCCCCTGTTACTTCTGCAGTTTCTGAGGGAGACAAGGGGAAAGCAAGAGAACTAGATTCTTTATCCAGCTTCTAGTGGAGCAGCTCTACGCTTTTTGTTTCTTTGTTTGTTTTATATGTTGGGACTCCATGTTAGATTTGATTTGAAGAAAGAGTTCATCTGCCTGCAAATCAGTAATGTAATAAATTCTTAAACAGTAAGTATTTGAATGTGTTTCAGGTCTTTCTATTCTCTTCCATTGTTCAGTCTGTTTAGCAATTGAAAATTATTATAAAATTATTATAAAAATTTCCAAACTTCCACAAAGATAGAGATAATAATATAAAGAATCCCCATATGCCCATCATTAAAATCCAACAATTATAAAGCTTTTGCCACACTTGCTTTTCTATCCCTTTTCCGTTTTCAGTGTTTATTTTTGTTTCTTGGAGAAGTATCTGTTTTCTTTCTCTTTCTTCCTCTTTTTTCTTTACTAGACATCATATCATTGTACCCAAACACACTTCAGTATGCATCTGTTAAAGAAAATGAATGAATTAAAAAAAGAATGTTTTCTTACATAACCAAAATATTATTATACTATTATCGCAGTTAACACTAACAATAATTCTGTGGTATCATTTCATAACCAGTCCATAATCAAATTTGCCTGTTTCAAAATGACTTTTTGCAGTGATTTGTTCAAAACAGGTTCCAAACAAGATTGTTATATCTCTAAAGTTTCTTTTATCTAGAACAATTTCTCTCCTTTTTGTTTTCATGTTATTGACTTGTTGAAGAAAACAATGTTTTAATAATTGTCATTTAGAACTTTTATGATCCAGATAAATCTTGATTCTCCACTCTGCCTGTGCAGACTTAGCCAGAACATCCTGACCTGCTCACTTGGAGTGGTCAGTGTTGCAGTATTTCCTACACAAAGAGAGAGAGAATCTTAAAATGTTAATCTTCATGCTTTTCTTTGCTACAGTTTTTCCATTTAACCTTTTCCCTAGTAAGTCTCGAGGACAATTAGGATTGGTACAACCGGAATGCAAAGAGAAAGAAAACAGTCAGAATAAAACAGTCAATGTTCAGTTTTCTGACTTTTAAAATAGCCTCTTGAAGCCCACATCAAAAACAATAGTTTTGAAAGCCAAAACTTTTTATTTGCAGAGAGCCAGGATTTGTTGAGAGAAGAAAAGGCTCTTGAGAATCAAAAGAGAAGGCCCGGAAGCATCAGGGATTGGGTTTTACCCTGAGAACATTTTGGAAAGAGACTAGAGGAAGAGCCAGGCTAAGCCCCCTTCACCCCACGGACCTCTAGGCTTGGGGAGAGCAGGGACCTAAAAGGAGGTTGGTGGGAGGTCTAGGGGAGGAGCCCCACAGAGAGGAGGATGTCAGAGGGGAGATATTGCTAATCAGCCCCAGGAAGCTTGTGGAGGCCAATCAAATGCCTGAAGCTCATCTCCTGCGCTTTGAGCTCATCCCACTGTTGCCTGAGCCGAAGGGCCATGTTAGCTGTTCTTTTTACACTGCTGGGTGGTCTTTCATCCACAGCAGCCTGCAGATCATCCTTACATGGCCCAGCAGAAGTGACACTTGCCTGTGCCCAGAGTCATTGCTGAGCCCCATCCAGGTTGCCCCACGTGGCAGGCAGAGGACATTAATAAACCAACCCCCCTCTACTTCTTGGATCAAAAGAGGGGCAGTTGTGACACCAGTGGGGTGGTGAAGCTGAATGGATAGTCACTCACCTCTGTATTTGGGTGGGTTTGGATACTGGGAAGGAGTCCCTGGGCGGCGCAAATGGTTAAACACTGGACTTTTAACTGTAAGGTGGGCAGTTCAAACCCACCCAGAGGTGCCTCAGAAGAAAGGCCTGCTGAGGTGCTTCTGAAAGATCACAGCCTTGAAAACCCTATAGGGTGTATTTTTACTCTGCATGCATGGCGTTGCTGTGAGTTGGAACCAGCTCAACAGCAACTGGTTTGTTTCTGTTTGTTTGTTTTTGGACACTGGGAAGACTTATTCCACTACATTCACAAGTCACGTATGGGATGGGATCTCCCAAACTAGTTTTGCTTCAATGTTCTTGTTACTGCAATAAAGCTAACTGGAGCTGCCTGCCACAATATCCAATTCTGAGATAGGGGTGAGGTGAGGAGCAAGAGTTTTATTATATATCAATATATAGGAGACAGAGGGGAATAGATTCCTCCAAAAACCTGTCTGGAGATTGGCCAAAGGCTTTACTGGGACAGGATTATGGGTCTTAGAAGTTTGTATTAGTTCCCCTTTGAGGTGGTCACATCCCAGATGAGTTAATCTTTTGTTGGGGGTTATCTGGCGACATTCCTGGTTTTCTTGTCCCAAGATGAGTGCTTTGTTCGGTTTTTCATTCCTAGATAATTATCACTAGTTTTCTACCCTCCAAGGAGGAACGTTCAGTTAGTCTTAAACTTTTTATAAAGACTGGAATGGGAGGGAAAAACAAGATCATGAGACAGAGCAGGGGTTAGCAATGGCGAGTAATAATAGGGAGCCGGACCTATGCAGTGTCTTCCATTCTGACGTAACCTGTTGTCTTCACTTGATGGGTTTGTTCCACCTGTTAGAGCGGTGATCTTTGACCTCTTCTGCACGTTAAAATCACTTGAGGGAGCTTTAAAATAATACAGATATTAGGGCCCGATCCCAAACCAATTGAACTAGATTCTCTGTGGGTGGGGCATAAGATCATTTTGTGATTGTGGCTAAAATTTCATCTTTGTGAGGCCACTTAACTTAGTTCAGCCCAGATGTTATCATTCTTCAACTATCTAAAAAATGCACCCCAGTGATCATAACAACTAACAACAAGAGTTTATTTTTTGTTTTAGATTTGGGGTTGTATCCAGTAACACTAACACAGCCAGAAATAGAAGGGTTAACTGCAGTCAGTCAGAAGGGGCAGGTGTTTGGAGAGGAGAACAGCTGCAGGTGATGGGAAGAAGGCCAGCCAGGCTGAGGTAACATACAACAGGTGGCTGTTCTGTAAGGAGCTGGCATCAAGGAGGAATAGCAGGAAGTCAGAGGGCATCAAGAATGGCAGAGGGCCCTGCAGTGGACGGTCTAGGAGAAAACTACAGGAAGGGTTTAGGGAGATCCAGCTGTAGGAAGCAGAGGACTCCAGCTACTGCTGCCAAAGACACTGGCAACAACAGGACAAGACCACAGTCATGCTGGGTCTAAGCACCAGGCACAAAACAAGGGTTGGGGAACCAGGACTGGGTCACTGATTCAGGGCAAGCAGGATTTCATTCATTCATTGAATTAATCAGCAATATTTTGTTGAGCTCCTACGCAAAGCTTGCCGTGTTTCCTGGCCTGAATATACTGCTAATGCTGTGCTCGGATTAGAAGCGTTGCAGTGAAAAGCAATTTAACCCTGAAACAACCCAACATGGAGGTGATACGCCTTAAATCTCCCTGACCAGGCATGTACCTACTTGTTGAGGGGTTCGAGTGACTTCATTTTCAGAGAGAGGGAACTGTGGGAGCAGAGACCTGGCAGGTTATTTATAACTAACTCACGTGTATGATTTGTCTCTATAGGAGAAAGTAAAATTTCAGTTTATACAAAATTTTCACCGGCACCTAGGTGAACAAACTTAGATGTTTCACCTGAATGTCTTCATCTCATGTTCTTTAGTATGTAACTTTCCAACTTTATCGGTTTCCCTAGAACATCAAAGATTCTTTCCCAAACTATGTTTCAATGGAAAACTCAAGTGTTCCCAGGCAATAACTCCATTATCTGTGCCACTGTGGGCAACCATCAGATACACTTGCCTAATCCATATACCACCTCTGCTCTCCCAGCCCTGTATGAACTTGAACGTGAAACAAAACAAAAACCCTCCAAATTATTTTTTCCCAAAATAAGCATCTGTCTCAAATTTTCCCTCACTGATTTTCTATTAAATGAAAGACAAATTGTCAACACTGAGTCAGCCAACTTTTATTAAGACTTTCAAAAGCTTTCAGAGTAAATTGTCCTGTTAAACATCTTGATAAGTAGATAATGGGAAATATTTGAACCTATATGGTCCCTGATGATCTCTTTGCAAATTCTGGTAAGCGAGGATTTCTTGGATAGAGGCATCGAGGGCCAGATTATCCAATAGCAAGGTAAGCACAAATAAGCCCGTGCTTACCTTGCTTACTGGGTCATCCACCCCTGTTAGGGATTATAAATTTGAAAAGAGGCTTTGATTCTGTAGGAAGACGCTATAGGGTTGGGAGAGAGACAGATGCCAGCCATACCTAGAAGCAGAGTCTTTGATGTGGTGAAAAATGTGAAATTGTTCACTACAGATTAGTAAGTAAGCACAGGTAAGCCCGTGCTTACCTTGTTTATTGGATAATCTGCCCCTGCAGGCATCCCTGTCTTTATTACTGTAGAGGTCTCTTTCCTCACACCATCATTTGAAAAATTAAAATGACACAAGAGTCAAAGATATCCCAGCTGATTTACACTCTGGCCTTGTTTTCTTTGGCAGGCAGCATGGGAGGAATAGTAAAGGACACAGGCTCTAAAGTCAGAGAGCCTTGAGTTTGCACACAGGCTCTCCCTGCTCCTAGCCCTGTAATTGTGGGCAACTCACTTAACCTGTTGAGTCTCAGTTTCATTGGCTACAAAATGGGGATAATAATGTTCACCTTATAGGACTGCTATGGTGAGATTAATGAGACAATGTATGCGAAAACATCAACCCAGCACCTGGCAGTGTAGAAATTGCTCATTCAATGGCAACTCTTTTTAATAATAACTACTAGGGATGCCCTGAGATTTAAAAAAAAAAAAAAGGCACTTGCTCTTTCTTCATGTCATAACCCAAAGTTGAAACAGTGGGTGTATCATTTCACCTATTAGTCATCTTTTTGTGTGCCTGTGTGTGAATTGTTATTTTCATTTTATACAAATGGTTTATGGTCATATAAACATAACTTGCAAATTTTATTTTATTATTTAAGTAATATTTTTTGTGTTTTCAGTGTAAATTTACACAGCAAGTTAGGTTCGCATTTAACAATGACTACATATTGCCCAGAGACATTGGTTACATTTTTCACAATATTTTAACATTTTCATAATTCCCTTCTGAATATTTTACTTCCAGTACTCTGATTTCCCTGTCCCCTTATCCTTTTATCTTTGCTTTACAGTAATTGTTGACCATTTGGTCTCATATAGATGATTTTTAAAGGTACACAGTACTCACTGGTAATAGTCTTTTATCTGCCAATCTGTTATTAGATAATCATCTTTAAAAGGAGGCAATTGAATCCAGAATCTCTGCTCCCCTCTAACGTTTTAAGATTTTATATTCAGGAAGAAATGAACATTGAAGAGCAGAAGAAATTAAACCATCTTTTCTGACTAGTTTCTCTGGAGACTCAAGCTGTGCTTCACCAGTACTTCAGTTCCAAAGCTTATAGGATCGTGTCTGTTAAGAAAGCAGGGCTCCGAGGAGGAGGCCTAGGCAGAGAGTGCCAGTTAATTTCAAGGCTGCAAAACCAATTCTTTCTTCGGGTAAAAGAATGAGAACAAAGGGACATTTGACTTCTTTAAGATGTTTTTTAATGCAAAATACAAGGTATGCACATAATCTTGTTTTTTGACTGATTCTTAAAAAAATCTGGCATATTAATGACTCCACTTAAAAGCACTGAAGATGGGAGCCAGAAGGAAAGTTCTTCTTTCTGGACAATGACTGAGAAGGGAATTCTAACGAATACTTTGGCACACATATCTCATTTTCTGGCTCTTTTAGGACCCAAGAGCCAGTAGGTCATAATTAAAGCCAATAATGGCAACTCCAGACAGTTACCCAAATATTTTCTTGGTGCTGTCAATTCTCTGCACTAAATGATTTAACATCATATTTGAGGAGTGTAGAACATACATGCAGAGGGAGAACTAAATGTTGATATGAATTCTGGAACATTTGTTTCAAGTTGCCCGAAAAGAAGTTGTTTATTACATTCAAAGAAATTATAGAATGTTTTCCTTGGTAGATAATTTTAAAGTACCCTTTCTGTGCAGAGAACTCTGACGTTTGTCTTTAAACACTCATAACAGGATCACATTTTCTGTAGGAAAGAAAAAGATCATGTGTTTGGGGCTGAAGCCCCGTATTTTTGTGAATCAATGACCTTCTCCTACCTCCACTGCACTTTTCAGGGATGTTCTTTGATCACTAGGAGCTGCTAATGCAGCAGAAGCAGTTATGCAACTTATAAAAGGCAAAAACGATTCACTTTTAGGTCAGTGCCACTTCCAAAAAGAAAACCCACAAATATATCTGCTTGCAAGATCTTTTTAGGATCTTGGAAACAAGGTCTTCAATTTTGTCTCTTTTTCCTTAATGAGTTTTGTACTATGCAAAATCCTTCAGCGCCACCCTCCTCATCAACCTCAACTTTGAGCAGTAAGAGTTTCCTCCCGGCTGGAAATTAAGCAGCTCAATCTAAAGTGTATCGGAGAAAGTTCTAAAGCACCGTTTTGGAATGAAATAAACTGACCAGTCGTTTCTTAAAGGTAAAACTAGATTTGCTCTGCAAAACAATTCAGCAAAGCTCGGGTTCCAAACTCAAGTGTTGTACTGTGCTGCGGCAATGGAAACTTTCCAGCCACAACTTGGAAGTTGGGAGCCAAGCACAATACTAAGGCAAGGAAAACATTTGAAGCCAAACCAGACACTGGTCTTGGCACTGCCTGCTCTGGAGCCCAGAGTTACAACAGCTGTGAGGTGGTGATGTAGTCCTCAGGGGTCTCTAAGTCTCTAGGTACACAAGAGACCAGATCCAAAACCAAACCAAACCGACCGCCGTCAGGTTGATTCCAATTCATAGCAACCCTATAGGACAGAGTAGAACTGCTGCATAGAGTTTCCAATGCTGTAAATCTTTACGGAAGCAGACTGCCACATCTTTCTCCTGCAGAGTGGCTGATGGTTTTGAACCGCCCTATCAGTTATCAGCTGAGTGCTTTAACCACCGTGCCACCAGAGCTTCAGAGACTAGATTGACAGTAAAAATGCTGGTATACTCAATTTTTAGGCATTTTTATTGTTGCTAGTTGCTGCTGAGTCAATCCAACTGATGGTGACCCCATGTGTGCGGGGTAGAACTGCTCCATAGGGTTTTCAAGGCTGTGATGTTTTGGAAGCAGATTGCCAGGCCTTTCTTCTGAACTGTCTCTGGGTGGGTTTGAACCATCAATCTTTAGATTAGTAGTCGAGCACTTAACCATTTGTGCTACCCAGTGACTCCATTCTTAGTCATACTTCCTCTTAATCATGGTCAGATTTCTTTGAGGGCCTGACATTGTGAATGAGCAACTCCTTGACATTTGGCAAGTGACTATGAGACTCTCAGCCACAACTTTTGCCTCTGTGATCAGGTCATCCCATGACAGTCACTTTCTGCCTGACCTGCGGAACCAGGCAGGCCTCTGGCTTGGGGAAGGAAACTTTTTTGGGTTCTCTTGTCAAAACCCCCAGAGCCCACCAAAAAGGACTCTATACTCTGCACATTTTAAGATGGCAGTGTGCCTGTTTCTAGGCCAGCTGGCTGACTCAGAGATGAGGAGATTATTCCGTGACACTTTGTTTTCATTCTAGTCCAAAGGGTAAAAAATGTAAAACTTTGCTGCCACCTGCTGTTTTTTTAGGAATAAATTCTTGAAATGATTCTAGGATGG
>NW_004443942.1:2414968-2422443 GCF_000243295.1 Trichechus manatus latirostris
TAAAATATATGCATATTACTTACAAAGTAAACACAATTCTTGAAAAATAATCAAACGAGAAGGTTATAAAGTATAAAATTCCTCCCTTCCATTCCCTAAATATTACCATCGTTCGTATACTACACAGGCTTGACTGTGTTTATAATTCATGTGTTGTTTATATCCCTATTGTTTTTTCTTGAATTTTGTAATGGCTTTGGGAAAGTTCCAGCCTGTCTCAGCTGTGTGAAGGAGAGTTTGGGGAAAGGGTTCATATAGTACACACTAAAGAAGTATCAGGATCTCCCTGGGATGGGGTAGGGGTGGAGGGCTAATGTGATGGTGGCAGTGGGAGGTGATGTGGGAGACCCTCAGCCGGAAGGAAAACTCAAGAAGACTGGGTTGGGGTAATGGTTTCATCTTCCCTCCCCTCCTGGAGATTCTCTTGACAGTTTTCAAGTCTTGAAAGTTCTGGGTTTTGTTTCAGGAAGGGAAGAATTCCTCAAAAGAATAGTAAGGTTGATGCTTACTTGTGTCTTGAACCCCTCACCCCCATCCGTTGCATCTGTAGATTCCTTGTTCTTTCTAAACCCAGTCCTAGCCTGAAAGTCAGAGCTAGAAGACTCAAATGGCTTCTGTACTTTGGGGTGGGGAAGACAGTACAGTAATTATAGAGAGAACTGAAAATGACCATAAGATATGTCAGGTGACCAGGACTGCGAACCGGTTCTTCACAGTTCAGTCATGGCTGAGGAAGCAAAACTTGAACAGACCCAAATTTTTTAAAAAAGTTTATTGTTGTACTTTAAGTTAAAGTTTACAATTCAAGTTAGTCTCTCATACAAAAATTTATAATACATTGTTATGTGACCCTAATTGCTTTTCCTACACTGTGACAGCACATTCCTCCTTTCCACCCCTGATTTCCCGTGTCCATTCAACCAGCTCCTGACCCTCTCTGCCTTCTCATCTCACTTCCAGACAGGAGCTGCCCATTTAGTCTCATGTATCTTCTTGAGCTAAGAAGCACACTCTTCACAAATATCATTTTATGTCCCATAGTCCAGTCTAATCTTTGTCTGAAGAGTTGGCCTCGGGAATGGTTTTAGTGCTGCAGACCCAAATTTTTAAAATTTGGGTGACTGGAACAATAACTGGAATGGGAAAAATTATGGGTCAAAGCCCTGCTACAAACCTAATCTCTGTCTTAGAAAACAAGGCCCTGCATAGCAACCAAATCTCTTGCCCGTCAGATTTTGAGCAGAGTTGGAAACAGTGGTGCCCTGCTCAAAGACGGCAGCCAGCTGTGCAACTTTGAGTGTATATCGCTCTCCACAGCCCTGACAATAATCCAATATCATGGATCAGGCTCCTGAAAGGGCTCACTATGCCTCTTCTGAGTCTCCCATCCCAGGGCTTCGACCCCTAATTTTTCCTGTTCTGGTTATTGTTCTGGATCACCCAAATTGTAAAAATTTTGCTATGTTCTGGTTTCACTTCATTGGCCATGACTGAACTGATTTGAACCCTGCAAATGACTGGTAAACTCTGCCCTTTACAAGGCTATCCGAGCTCTGTCCTGACAAATGTTATTTTGCAAGGGTATTTATTAGGCTCCTGGTCACTAGATAGGAGCCCTGGTGGCACAGTGGTTAAGTGCTTGGCTGCTAACCAAAAGGTTGACGGTTTTAATCCACCAGCTGCTCCACGGAAGATCTGCTTCTGTAAAGATTACAGCCTTGGAAATCCTATGGGGCAGTTCTGCTCTGTTGTATAGCATCGACAGAAGTCAGCATCAACTTGATGGCAATGGGTTTTTTGGTTTTGGGTCACTAGATAGGCGGCAAAGCATCTCAAGTGCAGCTACCACCCATCTGTCAGTGGAGGCTTGCATGTTGTTGTGATGCGAAACAGGCTTCAGTGAAGCTTCCAGACTAAGACAGACTAAGAAGAAAGGCCTGGTGATCTACTTCTGAAAATCAGCCAATGAAAGCCCTATGGATCAGACAGGTTTGATCTGCAACTGATCATGGGGATGGTGCAGGACTGGGCGGGCTTTCTTTCTGTTGTGCACAGGGTTGTCATGAGTCAGAGGCTAACAACAACAACTGGTACTAGCTGAAAAGAACAACCACGTTTCCACAAACCTGCCTTCAGATGAACACACATACGCCTGCTGGATGGTGTCAAGGCATCTTTGTTTCTTGAGTGTTTCAGATACCAATTCTTGCCCTTTCTGTTGTGCGTAGTAACTAAGATGCTGTCAAGAAAATATAGCAGGGCTTCTATGAGCTTAGAAAGAGCATTGTAAAATATTGCATTAGCCTTTTGTCCCTTCAGTCTGTTTTTCCTAGAACAAATGTAATCTTAGTCACTACAAATTCTGTTTAAAGCAGCTCATCTGGTGAGTCACCTAAAGTTTAGCTGCGGATATGGTATTGTTTTAACCATGTCAAGCTGGAAATGTTAGCCAAGTTCTAGTAACTACTCATTGGAGGGAGTTAGTGGTGTGCTGTCACATGTGTTTTGAGGAGGATTCTAAAATGGCCAGAGAGAAAGAAATGCCTCAGATGAGCAGGTCAGCATTATAAGAACGGCCTGCAAGAGCTTCGGAAGTGTGACGTGTGGTCTCTGCAGGCTCAGCTGCTCCTCACAACCTAAGACATGTGAAGGTGCTGCCCATCATCCATACCCTCCTGCCAAGGCAGACAGAAACTTGGGAGACTCTCCAGGAGGCCATGCAGAAGGGTCAGAAGACCATGCAGATGCTCTGAGGAAGAAATTAAAGCTTTAAACAGAACATCTTGCCATGACTTGAAAGGTCATTATCTAGTTCACACTTACATCAGACTCTAAATATTGTCAGAAAACAGATATGTTTGCCAGGACCATGAACAGTAAAATCGCTCAAAATAGACCACAGAAATCTTCAAGGCCAGTGCAGCCAAGGAATGCCACGGCATTCAAACCTGATGCTGCCTTGTGAGAGACCTCTACCAGAATGAGAAGCAGCAGCTGCTTATAGGAAAATTTATACTCACTGGCCCTCCAAAATCACAAAAACCTTTCAAGTCACATGAATGTATGAAATTTTGTCTCTCCGGTGGGGCTGGAAGGGGGAAACTCCTGCTGCTCAAATGAGACCCTCTGTCAGACACCAGCTGTACTTTGACCTCTGAATGCTGTGCCCTTCCCCCTCTCCATGATGCAGCTTGGTGCCTCTTTAGCACTGAGCAGCAGCTATCAGCTTTGCCCTCCTGCTGGCCCCACCCTCTGCTGGCTAAAACCAGGTCACCTCCTGCCAGGCAGCTGCTGGGTGAAAGTCCAGAGCAGCTCTACCAAATAAACAAGTCAAACAAAGGCAGTTCCCAGCACTGGATGGGGCTGTACTCCAGAAGACTATTTGCAAATTTGTCATTTGGAACTTGGAAGACATTCCCTAGGAGGAACACCATTATGCATGTGGCAAGGTTCCCAGGTTAGCCCACAAAGCTGATTTAACCCAGAATGGACTTGGAAAAAGTGCTCTAGATCTCATCATAGTCGGTAATAGGTGTGTAGCCTTTTCCCTTCTATTTATAGGCATTTGCTGACCTAGGCATGGTACCACGTACTGTGGAGGATTCAAAGCTGCCTCAGCTTTATAGGCTGAGTTGATTCAGCAGCTCCTGAGCACCAACACAGTGGCTGAGACCTTCCCAGCTTTGTGAAACCCCTGCTCCCCTTTCCCACCTAGATACTTTAGGCTGAGGGTGAAGGGTTGACAGCTCAGGCTTTTCTTTAGCTAGGTTCTTCCAGATAGCCTGGGGTAGAGCCAGACAGGTTTGGGTGAGAATCCTAGCTCTACCACTTACACAGTTGTATAGCCTCTCTGAGCTTTAGTTTTGCCTCTACAAAATTGGGATAATATACACCTAAGAGGACCTAGGGGTTATCTCCCCAAAATCTGTTCTCCTTCTCTTGGTAACTACCATGACTTTTGTTAGGGTATCCACATCTTCCCACAACAGACCACTCCACTCCTAGGGGTTTCCGAAAAAACCAAACCCGTTGCTGTCGATTCCGACTCATAGCAACCCTATATGACAGAGTAGAACTGCCCCTTAGGGTTTCCAAGGAGTGGCTGGTGAATTTGAACTGCCAGCCTTTTGGTTAGCTCTAAACCACTGCACCACCAGGGATCACCTAGAGGCTTAAGCCTAGTACAATCCTATTTCCAGGCCATCATTGTAGACCGAATGGTAAGTGCTGGACTAATTTAGGCCAATGAGCTTGCCAAAGTTTGCTGGTTATTTCCAGAAAAAATAATGTTCCCTTTCTCTTTCTGGATAAGAATGGGGACATATTTGGTATGAGTAGCTACTGAAAGCTGCTCTGAGACTATGATGGGAGCCAGACTTAGATAGATAGAAAAGTAGAAAGATGGAAAACAAAGAAGGAACACCTTGAAGAAGTTGTTGAGCTGCTGAATTGACCTACCCTGAGTTCTACTTCTGTTGTTCCAAGTGTGAGCCAAAAATGTCTCTCATTGTTTGTACCATTTTGAGTTGAGCTTTCTGTTTCTTGCAATGGAAGGCATGCTAACTGATATACTACAGCACAATATTTACCATGGGTATTAAATGAGATAGAATACAGTATTTAGCACGCAGCCTGATTTATGGATATAATTCCCCCTCCGGCCCAAGGGCATTAATGGTACAGATCACAGTTTTTCAGGCCTTGGTTGGGGGTTGGGAAGAATCGGGCTTTGCTCAGTAGACCCCTATCAGACCTTAACTTGGCTTGGGAGCTTAGATGTCTTGCCTGGGCTGGGAGGTGACCCTGCTGGGCTGGTTCTAGTTTTAGAATCAGCCCCTCTGGAAGGAGTGGGCCTTGTAAACCTGAAGCTTTCCTCACCCCTGGGCAGGTATAGATATACAACGAGGAGGTACAGTGTGATGGATCACTTTTGTGTGGCCTGTCTCACTGTGGTCTTGTAACTCCCACCCAAGTGATTGGGTGGGACTGTGCAAATAGGGTACTTGTGGCCCACCAAGGGGATTGGACGATTTTGCCATCCCACTGAGCTTGAAATGAGTGATCCCAGCGGTGTAAGGAGAAAATCCCACCATCACCAAGGAAGAACAGCCAGGAGCAGAAAGCATGTCCTTTGGACCTGGGATCCCTGTGCTGAGAAGCTCCTGGACCTGAGAAAGAGAGAGTTGTAACACTGAAGACAATGAAAAGCAGTGGCAGAGAAACAGCGGCAGGAGAGACCGGCAGGAGAGACCAGCAGGAGAGACTGGTAAGAGACTGGCAGGAGACGGTGCAGTGGGCTTCCTGGCCCACAGAGGGAGAAAGCTGAGTGCCTTTGGGCTGAAGCTTACTGACAGAGTAGGGTACCTCTGGGCACTTATTGGCAAGCTGAAGGAGGTTTGTAACATTTGCCTGCGCATGGCAGAGGCTGAATGCCAGAGAGAGGTATGCCTGTGGCATGGCTGGGAAGAGGCTGTCTTGATAGAAGAATTGTATCCTGAGTATCCCTGAGCCTGAATTGTAACGTGTTACTTCCCTAATAAACACCATAATTGTGAGTATGGTCTGTGTGTGGCCATTGCAGTGAATTATTGAACCCAGCACAGAAGCAGAGAGTGCCATGGGAGGGACTGTTAATGTCAGAATTGGTAAAGATGGTGGAGAGAGGAGGCATGTCTGACCTCTGCCTCATAAGAATCAGCTTTGGGCTTTAGACTTTACTCTCCTTCCCCCTTATGAAGTTAGAGGAGGTCAGACACCTACCCCATGCCATCTTTATAGGAGGGTTGAGTGATAAAAAGGGAAGGAAGCAGAGAATATTTATTTGCTAGGGCAATAAGGAAAAGATCTTTTGGATCAGGGTTAACCTCTTCTTCTCCTCTTTCTTCCTTTTCCTCCTCTCTTCTTTACACTTTTCCTCACTCCCAATTCTCACTAGAGCTAGAGAGGAAGGGTAAGTCAGTGTTAGCAAGGATTCCAGTTTTCAGACAAAAATGTGAATTTAGACTCTTATAGGAGGTTGGCAAGTCTGGTCTCTTGGAGTCTCTGCATGAAGAATAGGAAATCTAGGCAGGGAAGCCCGGTTTAAGCACAATGGGTTGTGTTGTGACTGTGGCTGGAGGGAAGGAGTCATCTTGGGTACACGTAATGGCTGTAAGTCAGATTTCCTGTCAATCTGTCACCCCCAGATTTAGGTCCAGTCCCTAGGGAGAGGAGACTGCAATAAAAGAGTAAGTTAACAATAAGCTGGCCCATTGAAATCTCTGTAAGAAACCTGGTTCACACGACATTACTGCTTTGTGTTCTTGCTATATAAGAAGGGTAGAGCTTATTTGTCCCATTTTAGCATACTGCTTTTGAGATTATGCTAGAACACAGGATGGAGAAAGAGTGTAAGAAAACATTACTTCACAAAAATGGGTCAAAGGGTGCCATATTCCAACAGTGAAATGGGTGACTAGAAGTGAAAATAGAACTCCAGTGTGATCTGACTAGAACAGGATTCAATTGCCACCCTCTTATCTGGACACTAGATTTATGACTGCGGTCAAGAATTGCCCTAGCCTTTGTTTTTATCAGTCACATTCCATTAAAGCCTTATAGTGAATTCATAGTCAATTAAAAGCCCAGTTGTTTTTTACATGAACTGTTGCCAAGTCAGGAATCCCCATGAATTTGTATTATTGATTTTTTTAAGGAAATACAAAACTTTACTATGATTCTTGTTGAATTCCTTGCTGTTCAGATTGTTTTGTATTTTATTTCGTTCATAGATTAGCTATTACTCTAAACTTTATGTGTAACTTCTTCTTCATTCAAGTCATATATAAAAGTGCTGACTAGGGCAGGGTACAAGAGGGGTTTCTATGACTCTGTGTGGAAACCTTCCTGCCATGGACACCCAGTTATTAATCAACCCTCTGTATTTATAGCTATTTAGTCAGCTGCAAAGCCATCTAACAATACTTTCATACCACTCACACTCCCCACCTTATTCATCACAGGGTCATAAGAGCTTTGCCCAATGTTTTACTGAAATCAGGTTACACTGTCTTGGGCGTTTTGGCCCCTAGCAGTCTAACACTGGCACAATACCTCTCAATAAATGTTTGCTGGATTAAAGTTATTTCTACTCATTCATTAGCCTAGTAACTGTATATTAAAAAATGGAGTGCTTGCAGTGGCAGCACATATACTAAAATTGGAACGATACAGAGAGGATTAGCATAGCCCCTGCATAAGGATGACATGAGACCACTATTATAAAAACCCAAGAAAAGGTTTACACACAGAAAAAAACAATCTTTGATGGTTACGAGGGAGGGGAGGTGTGGAGAGGGGATATCACTAACTAGATAGTAGACAAGTATTAACATTGGTGAAGGGAAAGACAACACATGGTATAGGGGAAGTCAGCACAACTTGATCAAGGCAAAGTCATAGAAGCTGCAAACACCTTGAGGGACCGAGTTGCTGGG
>NW_004443942.1:2422991-2424616 GCF_000243295.1 Trichechus manatus latirostris
GCCTATAAAACAAACAATAATACATGTGAGGAACATTCTTCTTAGTTCAATCAAGTATATGAGACCAAATGGGCAACACCTTCCCTAAAGCAAAGATAAGAAGGCAGGAAGGGACAGGAAAACTAGAGAAATGGACATGGGGAACCCATGGTAGGAAGGGGGAGAGTGCTGACACATTGTGGGGATTGTAACCAATGTTGCAAAACAATTTGTGTATATATTTTTGAACAAGGAACTAATTTGCGCTCTAAACTTTCACCTAAAGCACAATAAGATAAAAAAAGAAAATATGGCATGATTAATTGATGAGTCACTTGGGTACTTCATGTTCTTTACAGTCCTTTTATGTTTTTGATCAAAATGTAAAAATGGCACACATTACAGACAAATAAAATGTACATTATGACTGACAATACCCATTTTGCCAATTATTATCATTTTTCTTTTATAAAAAACAATAATTTGCAACTTCATTTTTTAAATCGATTTTGACTACTTTCTATGACTGTTTAGAATTCAGTTGTATGAACCTCATTATTTTCTCAGTACTCACAAATCATGTGTTTAATTTTTTTAGACTCCGACATCATGGTCATTTGTCTTTAAGTTATGAAATTCATTCATTTCTTCAAAATTGTTTGAGCACCTGTCATATGCCAGATCTTGGGCCAGCACAGTGAAGAATTAAAAGAGAAATTGGGGAAGGTACTGGCCTTCAGAGGCTTGAGTTCTAATAGGGGTCACAAAACAAGCACAGTAATAGTGACAGAGCAAGGCTCCATGTATTAGGGGTGCCGCTGAGGAGTGTGCCATGTGCCCTGGGGCCTTGGTTGAATGCAGATGAGGGTAGTTCTGGAAGTGGAGGGGTAGTTGTCCTTGGAGCTTGGATCAGCAGCCAAGCGATGTTCAGACAGCTAAGGCTCCCATTACAGCTTGAGTCCTTCTGCTGCCCTTTGAGCTAGGACAGCTTAAACTGATTGACTCTCTGCCTTCAAACAGACAATGGTCAGTTTTTTCTGGAAGAGGTACTTTCTCTGGGTAAGGACCTCATGTCCCTTCCCTATTTCTGTGGTCAGTGGAAAGGCACAGGGTCCTGGTCACAGAGACCCTAACAGAGGAAGGAAGAGGAAAAAGCCAACAAAGGAGAAGCCAACTGTGGCAGATAGACTCTTAAGGTGGTCTCCATGATCCTTGCCTCTGGTATTCACACCCTCATATAATCCCCTCTTCTTGAGTATGGTGATGACCTGTAATTTGCTTCTAAACAATAGAGTATAGCAAAGGTGATAAGATATAGGTGATTACATCATTAGATGTAGTCCTATCTTTCTGGAGTCTGTTGCTACCTTGTTAGTTTTAAGGAGGCAAGTAGCCATGTTGGGGAACTATGCCAACGAACTGCAGGCAGTCTCTAAGAGCTGAAAGTCTCTGGCTGACAGGTACCAAGAAACTAAAGCCAATAGTCCTATAACCACAAGGAACTGAATTCTGTCAGCTGAGTTCTGAGTGACCTTGAAAGCAGATTTTTCCCCAGTCTAGCCTCAGGTGAGACCACAGCCCTGGCCAACACCTTGACTGCAGACTTGTGAGACCCTGAGTGGGAAATCAAAGAAATTTGGAAGACA
>NW_004443942.1:2431786-2436651 GCF_000243295.1 Trichechus manatus latirostris
GAGCTCGAGTAGCTGGAGTCTGAGATTGTTGCCAGAACTAATGTATTCAAGAACACACTGCTTTATCTGTGATCTTGGGACCAGGAAGTTGACGCCTCTTCTGTTAGCTCTGCCATGGCCACCACAGCTGCCTTTCAGCACTCAGGAAGCTTGTGACCAATCATTGAAAGTTGAGGTCAGAGGTCAGCTGCCCATTTGGTTTTCTATACTCAGGTACCCATGACTTTGATTGCCAGGAGGAAACGGCAGCAAGAAGATGCCCCCCATTCCACTTATGCCTTCCAAAATTCATGTGAGATCACTGCATTGAATCTAGCATCTTAGCTGCAAGGGAGCGATAGTTTTTTACTTTCCAGCCTCTGTAGCACAGGAAGGCACAGAGAAGGAATGCTGAGGCCTGCAGATGTATTCAGCACAATATGCTAGATATCAGATACCAAAGCATGTGTCAAGACAAATCAGCCTGTAGGTATTCAAAGTAGATACGTAAAACTAATAATATAATTCATTAAACTTTTCAACCACATTAAAGGTATAAAATTCATGGGAAAGAGAGAATTTGTAAAGAGAATTTCTTGGAAAAGTTTCACAGTGAGTTTTATTGGCATCTATCTCAAGGAATTTCAAGACTGTACCATGAATCAGAATAGACTCGATGGCAACTAAACTACAACAACATCCCAAGGAATAGGACTGAGTGCTTCTCTCATCACCTTGGTTCAAGAGAAAAGGAATTCAACAGGACCACTCTGAGAGCTTGATATATATCCCCTGCCATGGTAGGGATGTACTTTTGTCTGACTTCTGCCTGGAAAATTTAAAAGATAGAGATGGTTTGGCTAGCTGCTCAGGCCTTGAGAGCAAAGGAGAGGTGGTTGATCTGGGCAGCTTGCTTTTCTACAGTTTGTTGTGGCAGAGAATGTGTGAGCATTTCAAGAGCTATGGAATGTCACAGGAGGAACAGTCAATTGGGAGAGTTTAGTGAGGCACTCGAGTTGAATCACTGGAGAGTTAGCTAAGCTGAGAAGGGCAGAGTATGGCATTACAGGCAGAGGAAACAGCATGTGCAAAGGCTCAGAGGCACAAAAGGGCCTGGAATGTCTAAAGAAAAGCAAAGTGGTTGATGTAGCTGGGGTGTAATTTGGGGGACAGGGAGCACAAGAAATGGCTTGGAAAATGCCCTAAGTACAAGCTGTAAAGGGCTTGGTATGCTGTGCTCTAGGGTTTAGTCTTTATCCTTTAGGAACTAGTGAATTACTGTAGATTTTTATTTATTATTAATAGACTTTATTTTTTAGAACAATTTTAGATTTACAGAAATCTTTGCACTATATGCTCAATTTTTTTCTATAAATCTAAAGCTGTTTTAAAAAATGTCCTCCCCAGAGTTTCTCTATTATCATGCATCAGTATGGTACATTATTTACAATTAAAGAACCAATATTGATACATTATTATTAACTAAAGTCTGTCTTTTATACAGATTTCTTTAATTTTTATCTAACGTCCTTTTTCCAGGATCCCATCAAGGATACCACATTACATTTAGTTGCCTTACCATCACAATTATAAAAAATATATAACTCCTTAATATGGCTTACACAGCATTGCAGGATCTGGACCCAGGGCACTCTCTGCCCTCACCTCCTGACACTCTCCTCCTTGTTCTTTATGCCCCAATCCCATTAGCTGTTGTTTTCATTTCTTGAACGTGCAATGTTTGCTCCCCCTCAGAACATTTTAGTAGGTTTTGCTTTATAGCCCAAGTAGAAGATGAGATGAGCCTGAATTGGAGGAGGAGGAGAAGGTTAGAGAGATACACATGTAGTAGAGTTGACAGGATTTTGACTGATTGGCTCGATGGAATAAAGAAAAGAGAAGATTTGAGGACAGTTTGGAGATTTGTAGTTGAATGAATTGTACCATTCATGGAGATGCAGAATACAGAAATTTGGAGTGGGAAGATCATGAGATCATGATGACATACTAAGTTTGATTAGCCTGTGGGACATTGAGGTGTTCTCGTCCAGCAGGCAGTTGGAAATCATGGGTCTTAAGTTCAGGAGGGAGGTTGGAATGAGAGTAACTGCCAGACAAGAGATTATGGTAGGGGCTCTGATTATTAATTCAACTGGGATAAACCCAAGGGACATATTTGCAGTAATTCAAACTCTTGGCAGTAACTAGTTTAATGTGAACTTCAGGTCAGCAGAGAAATTAAATTTATTTTGGAGACTCTCAGGCAAAAGGAGGCCAGGACTTTTGAGAGGATTTTGTGGTGATTCCACTCACCAGGCCTAAGCTAATGACCGTTTCTTTTCTGCTAGAGTGAAACTTTGAGACTTAAAAAACTGCTGTTTTAACTAATTAATATAGCCTCAGAAAAACTAACAGAGAGTTTTGGGGTTTGGATTGAGTTATAAGTAGAAAATAGAGTAGTGGCCAGGCCAGGTTATGATGAAATTATTCTCAGGTATGTTTTTCCTTTCCGTCTCTATACCACTACATTTGCATTTAGAAGAAATTACAGAAGTAGTGCATTCATGTTTGGCAGATATTTTTGGTTGCCTCACTCAGCCATTTCAACTACCTTCTCCCTTGCTGCCTTCTACTACAGAGGCAGGAAAGCACTTACACAAATTCTCAGACTTCCTTACAACCTGATGTGTCGATGTAATATAGTTTGAGTTAATGAGAAGTTGGCAGAAGTCCCTGAGGTGGGCTTCCATTTCTAATATAAGGCAATGAGTTGTGAGGAGAAGCCTTTTGCCCTTCTGCCTTCTTCCAGCATGGAGCTTAGATTCAATGCCTGGAGGCAGTAGGCATCTTGTGACCAAGACAATGAAAGCTGAAAATAAGAGTGGTGGAGCAGGACAGAAGGAGCCTGATTCCTTGATGACATCCTTTAGCACTATACTGGTCCTAGCCCACACACCTCTAGATTTTGTATTTTGTGAGAAAAACTCTTCTTTAAACTAGTAAACTGGCTCTCAAATTTAGCTACCTATTAGAATCAACTGGAGGTTTTAAAACTCCCAATGTTTAGGTCACCTGGTATACCACCAATTGTATAGGAATCTCTGGTGGTGGGACCGAAACCTCAGTAGTTTTTAAAACTCCTCAGTGAAGGGTCCTGGTCAGATAAACGCTAGTGTCTGAAAATCAGCCAATGAAAACCCTATGGATTACAACAGAATATTGTTTGATATAGTGCTGGATGATGAGCTCCCTAGGTTGGAAGACACTCAAAACACACAGTAGCCACAACAATGACTCGAGAATACCAAAGATTGTGAAGATGGTGCAGGACCCAGCAACGTTTTGTTCTGTTGTATATAGAGTCACCAGGAGTCAAAGCCAACTCCATGGCAACTAACAACAACATTGTTTGAATACAGTTTCAACACATGAGTCAATTACAATTGTGTTTAACTAGGAATAACAAAAAAACCATCAAACATTGTTTTAAACCACTGGTTTTCCAACTTGGTGACACAATGGGCCTTAGTAGGGATATGTATACCTACTTGGGCCTACTTAGATGGTGCAAGATTGGGCAACTAACAACAACAACAAGAGTTATCACTCTTAGTGGGTCTGTTTCTCTAATCGAACTCTGACTAATATATCTTGACTAGTCTATGCTGAAACTCCTGTCCATTATCCAAAAGCTGTTAGTAAAACCTGATATAACATAAAAGTGGCTCAGCGGAGATTGGGAAAGAAGGAGGGGGGGCTATGCCTGTGTTTCTGATGAGATGATTTCAGGAGAGGAGATAATTCAGTATAGTGAAGGCAATATGGTCAAAAGAGATTGCGAAAAATTCCAGAAGGAGAAACACAGAGCAAGAGGCAATAAGTGAAACCAGGGAATGCATACAGCAATTTTTTGTCCTCCCTCTCCCCAAACATCCAGAAGTATTCTGAAGGGAACCAAATTTCCTGTAGATATATGTTGGGTAGTGAACCTTGTGGTTGACTCCTCAAAACTTATTCCATTCTTGCTCTAGAGACAAGCCATGTTTTGACTAAGTCATTTGTAGCAATCCAATTTCCCTGGCTAGTGATTGGTTCAGGTGTAGGCTGGGCTAAGCCAATTTAGACCAAGAAGAATTTTAATGGGGGCTTTTGAGAAGTAAATATTCTCATTCCTGGGAGGGCCATAGGAAGTCACTATCTCCTGATGAACCTAAACAAGGAGTTATATAGCCCTAATTCTATGACCACTAGGGGAATAGTCTCTGTATGAAGCCAACACGGTAGACAGGAGAGCAGAGACAGAAGAAACTGGGTCTTTGATGACACAATTAAGCCTCTAGATCAATCAGTCTAGAGCCTGGAACTTTGAGGTTCAATGTTCTGGAGAAAATAAGAGAAGAGCCTTGAAAACTGATTCCAAATATCTAGAATTTCTCAAGTCAGACAAGAATAGCGTTCCTTTTATATGGATCTAGGGAACAGAGGTATAAGTGAAGGAAAGAAAGAAGGAAACTGAGACTTTTGAATACCTACTATATCCCTGGTATTGAGCTTGATGTTTTGCCATAAGTTATCTCTTACAGAAGTAACAAGAAGCATTTTCTAACAGTGAGAGTCCTGCCAGAAAGGGAGCCTCTCTTGAGACGACCGAGATCCTAAGAGCTAGATGTGTTCAAGCTATGAAGGCCTGGAGGTAACCCTGATAGTTATCTTTGTCAAGTCTCCTCCTGGCCTCAGAAAAATTCAAGGTTCTGTAAAAAGAAGAACCCAGTGAGGAGAACCCAGTTGAGGCCTCCCACTCAAAGCCTAGAGTGAGACCCAAACTTGCTCAGAGGACATTTTACACTCCATTGACTGAGGCAGTGAGGGGCCCTGGTGAGATAAAG
>NW_004443942.1:2437092-2439407 GCF_000243295.1 Trichechus manatus latirostris
AGAGCGCGTCCTTTGGACCTGAGGTCCCTGTGCCTGAGATGCAATCAGACCAAGGGAAGACTGATGACAAAGACCTTTTTCCAGAGCCGACAGAGAATGCCTTCCCCTGGAGGTGACAAGCCTGAATTTGGACTTGTAGCCTACCAGACTGTGAGAGAATAAATTTTTCTTTGTTGAAGCCATCCACTTGTGGTATTTCTGTTACAGCAGCACTAGATGACTAACAGAGAAACCATGGCCACTCTTTCTAGTGTCTGTTTCTCTAGTGTCTCTTTTTCTTCAGGGAGTCTATAATTGGAATTCAGTTGTGTTCAAATGATAGACTTTCTTACTTATCATTGTGGAGATGCCTTTCATTAGCAGATGTATAGGTCTTATGGGGCTACCCAAGAAAGGGGGGTAGAAAGGACCAATACATTATCAGAAGAAGATAGAAAAGTATAGCAACTTTGAAGTCCTTCCTGGTGCAGGAAATAATCAACTATATTACCATCTTCCTCCTTTCCCATCTCTGTCTTCTCATCAATTTAGAAGTGATTTTTCTTTGGGCACTTCTGGCAGTCCCAGGTCCTACATACTTTTGGTTAGTTCAGAAGCCCAGTGGGGATGGAATTAAGCTACAGTCTCTATACAGCATCTGGTGATCCAGCCTTAATGACTGGCACCCCATGTAACCCTCCTGATGCTCTTTGCTTCAATCAGACCCAAGAGTCAAAGCCTCAGAGAGGAGTCTCGGAGGCTGGTGTGACTCATTTATCGAGACCAAGTGTGCTGGATTAGATCTCTATTTACTCAGGGGTCCTATTAATTGAAAGGAATTGTTGTTGTTGTTGTTAGGTGCCATCGAGTTAGTTCCAACTCACAGCGACCCTATGTACAACAGAATGAAACACTGCCCGGTCCTGCATCATCCTCACAATCATTGCTGTTTTGGAGCCCACTGTTGCAGCCACTGTGTCAATCCATCTTGTTGAGGGTCTTCTTCTTTTTTGCTGACCCTCTAGTATACCAAGCATGATGTCCTTTTCCAGGGACTGGTCCCTCCTCATAACATGTCCAAAGTAAGTGAGATGAAGGCTCACTATCCTCGTTTCTAAGGAGCATTCTAGCTGTACTTCTTCCATTCTGGCTGTACTTCTTCCATTTTGGCTGTACTTCTATTCTGGCTGTACTTCTTCCATGCTGGCTGTACTTCTTCCAAGGCAGATTTGTTCATTCTTTTGGCAGTCCATGGTATATTCAATATTCTTTGCCAACATCATAATTCAAAGTCATCAATTCTTCTTCAGTCTTCCTTATGCATTGTCCAGCTTTTACATGCTTATGAGGCAACTGAAAATACCATGGCTTGGGCCAGGCATACCTTAGTCCTCAAAGTGACATCTTTGTTTTTTAACACTTGAAAGAGGTCTTTTGCAGCAGAATTGCCCAATGCACTACATCATTTTATTTCTTGACTGCGGCTTCCATGGGCTTTGATTGTGGATCCAAGTAAAATGAAATCCTTGACAATTTCAGTATTTTCTCCTTTCATCATGATGTTGCTTACTGGTCCAATTGTGAGGATTTTTGTTTTATGCTGAGGTGTAATCCATACTGAAAGCTGTAGTCTTTGATATTCATCAATAAGTGCTTCAAGTCCTCTTCTCTTTCAGCAAGCAAGGTTGTGTCATTTGCATATCACAGGTTGTTAAAGAGTCTTCCTCCAATCCTGATGCTGCGTTCTTCTTCACATAGGCCAGCTTTTTGGATTATTTGCTCAGCATTCAGTTTGAATAAGTATGGTGAAAGGCTACAACCCTGATACACCTTTCCTGATTTTAAACCATGCAGTATCCCCTTGTTCTGTTAGAATAACTGCCTCTTGGTCCGTGTGCAGTTCTGCATGAACACAGTGAATGTTCTGGAATTCTCATTCTTTGCAACGTTATCCATAATTTGTTTTGATCCACACAGTCGAATGCCTTTGCACAGTCATAAAACACAGGTAATCATCTTTCTGGTATTCTTTGCTTTCAGTCAAGATCTATCAGCAATGACATCCCTTGTTCCATGTCCTCTTTTGAATCTAGCTTGAATTTCTGGCAGTTCCCTCTTGATGTACTGCTGCAACCGCTTTTGAATGATCTTCAGCAGAATTTTACTTGCGTATGGTATTGTTCAATAATTTTCGCAGTCTTTTGGATCACCTTTCTTTGGAATGGGCACAAATATGGATCTCTTCCAGTCAGCTGGCCATGTAGCTGTGTTCCAAATTTCTTGGCATAGATGAGTGAGCGCTTCCAGCATTGCACCTGTTTGTTGAAACATCTCAT
>NW_004443942.1:2441849-2458855 GCF_000243295.1 Trichechus manatus latirostris
ACACTCCACCCTTTGGCCCCCCAAAATTCATGTCCTTGCAACATGCAAAACATATTCATCTCATCATATCACAGCAAAAGTCTTAACTCCAAGTCCAAAATCCAAAAACTCCTCTTCATCCGTGAAATCTAGAATACGAGTTATCTGCTTCCAAAGGTACAATGGCAGAACAGGTACAAGCTAGACATTTCCATTGTAAACAGGAGAAATTGCAGGGAAAGTAGGCATAACAGGCACCAAGCAAGTTAGCAGAACTCATTACATTAGCCCTCAAAGCTTTGAAAATAAACCTCTGTTCTCTGAGACAATTCACACAATAGCCCTACCCTCCAGACTCTAGGTATTGGCCATAGTCTCCGGATTTGGAGTGAAGGCCCCTCGGCCCTGGGCTTCAGCTCCACCTTCCAGGCCCACTGGAACGGCAACTCTGCTCCCTCAGCTTTAGGCGCACCATTCTCTTAGTCCATCGGAGTGACAGCTCCACCTTTAGAAACACCAGAGGCCATGGCTCCACTCTTTGAAACCCCTGAGGTCATGACCATACCTTTTGAGACTGAGGCAGCTTGGCTTTTTGTGTTCCTTGTCTCTTCAGTTTTTGCTACCTGTGGCCTCTCGGCCCTTGGGCCTCATGCCTGCATCCGCCCTGCTGGGGCAAGTGTTCCAAAGCTCTGTAGCTCCAGCAGTATGTGTCTGGAGGCACCCCACTCCACCAGGAAGCCTCCTGCACACAGGCACTCTGCTCCCTCGCTCCCCGGGTCGGCAAGCCTAGCTCCACTGATAAGTGCCCGGAGGCATCCCACTCCACCAGGAAGCCTCTGGTGCACAGGCACTCAGCTGTCTCACTCCGTGGGTCAGCTCCAGCGCCTGTTCTCCTGGTTCTGCTGCTGCTGGTTCTCTGCTACTGCTGCTCCTCTGCTGCTGCAGGTTCTCTGCTGCTGCTGGTCCTCCCTCCATTCACACTTTCAAAACTGCTTCCACATTTTAGCTATCTGTTATAGCAGCACCCTACTCTCTTGGTACCAAATTCTGTCTCAGTCATCTAGTGCTGCTGTAACAGAAATACCACAAATGGATGGCTTTAACAAAGAGAAGTTTATTCTCTCACAGTCCAGTAAGCTACAAGTCCAAATTCAGGGCATCAGCTCCAGGAGAAGGCTTTCTCTCTCTGTCGGCTCTGGAGGAAGACTCTTGTGATGCATCAGTCTTCCCTTGGTCTGGGAGCATCTCAGCGCAGGAACCTCAGGTCCAGAGGATGCGCTGTGCTCCTGGCACTGCCTTCTTGGTGGTATGAGGTTCCCATGTGTCTCTGCTCCCTTCTCTCTTTTATATCTCAAAAGAGATTGGATTAAGACACTATCTAATTTTATATACCTCATCAATATAACTGCTGCTAATCCACCTTATTAGATCATAGTGATTGAATTTACAACACATAAGGAAATCACATCAGATTACAAAATGGTACACAATTATAACAATACTGGGAATCATGACCCAGCCATGACAGATATTTTGGGGGGACACAATTTAATCCATGACAGATCTCCAGCATCGTTTCATCACCAAGGCCATATTTTCCAACTACTGATCCTTCTTTATTTCCAACATTCACATTCCAATCACTAGTAATTATCAATGCATCTTGATTGCATGCTTGATCAATTTCAGACTGCAGAAATTGGTAAAAATCTTCAATTTCTTCATTTTTGGCATTAGTGGTTGGTGAGTAAATTTGAATAATAGTCATATTAACTAGTCTTTCTTGTAAGTGTATAGGTATTATCCTACCACTGACAGTGTCGTACTTCACCACCAGGGCTCTGGTAGAAGGAATAGTACCCCAAATAAAGCCAGCCTAAAAAAAAAACAACAAAAAACCCCCAAGAAATATACTTACAGAAGTGTCTCCTAGAACTCAAGGACATGACTGCAGTTGGCCTCAGGAATGAAATGGAACTAGGCCCTCAAATGCTAGCACAACTCTCTATAATCCATCTCAGATACTCTCTGCACATCACTTTCAATCTTTATCCTTATTGCAGACTGATCTTCTCTGCTCCTGAGTTCATGTGGCTGAAAACATGGCAGCTAGTAGTTACATACAGCTTTAGCTGCCTGGAGAGAGACTGACTCTATTTCTTGATCCAGTTGCAAACTTCCTGGGGAGGTATTCTAATTCGTCTAGCTTGATTCAAGTGCTTGGGAGAGGGGTCATATTGTGAAAAAAATACGGATAGGTTGGGATGGGTGGGGAGGTGATTGTGAGAAGATTTTTTTCTCAGAAGAAGGGTGCTAAGCTGATAAATTATGGAGGTCTACTAAACAGACCAATTTTTCTGTCTAATCATAATCATAATAATAACAAAAGTAAATTTAAAAATATTTATAGAGCTTATTATTGTATAGAATATATATGTGTATACACATACACACATATATATTTGTATATATATATTTTCAGTTAGTCCTCACAGTAACCTATGAAGTAGGTAATATTTAAAGAGAGAAAACTGAGACACAGCATTAATAATCACAATAGAATAATAGGTAACACTAATTGATCACATACTGCGTACTATGTGCTAACTACTGTGCTAAGCCATTTTTATACATGGTTATTTAATCCTACCACAGTTGTATAAGGTAAATTTAATCTTTTTTTTCCATTTTAGAGATGAGAAAACTGAGACTTAGTGTTAGGTAACTAGCACAAGTAACTAGCTAAGCTCAAACTTGAACCCAGAATTATTTGTTTCCAGAGTCTGTTCTCGTAGCATGACACCTGAGTCTTTTTCCCTAGTTCTCCAGGCCTCTGCTTTATTTACCAAACCTCACCACAAACCCCAGGGTGCTGGCTGGGGCCTTGAAACCCTGCATAGTTCATGTCAGTTGCTTTTTCTGAACTGGATTTTGTCCTGGTCTTCACGTGTCTGACTCTGTGGATTTTCTTATATGTAAAAATCAGTTGCTGTAAGAATTATGGCAGTTCTATGTTTTGTCTATCATGTTCACTGCTAATCCCCTGCACCCTAAACAGTGCTGGGCGCTTGACAACTATTTGTTAAATGAATGAATGGGAAGAACTGAGACTCACAAGAGTCCTCCTTGAGGAATAATAGGTTATTCTTGCCTTTTGGATAACTATTAGGTTTTTGAGGGGGGGGGTTACACAAGTGACAGGAGTGATGTGGAAGGGGCTTTTTAGAAGATGTGTATATGGGGGAGAAAGAGAGACAACATGTGCAAACTCAGTCACAAGACAGTTAAAGAGATGAGAGAGGAAGGGACAAATAGAGTTTAAGATTTACCAGTGGTCTGCAATGTAAATATCTACTCTCTGTCCCCGTGTAATTGGCAGTAAAATCTATATTACTCATCATTGCTTTTAGTGGTGGATCTGTCAAGTGCTAATCCCGGCTTCAAGATGAATCCAGTGAATGGTGTGGGGCTGGGCACACATGGGTTACAATTAAATGAGATAAAGTATGTGAAATCTCTGGCTCAGCACCCAGCACATAGAAGGCACTCAGAGAATGTCTATTTCCCTGGGAGCCTATGACCTTGGCTGACCTCCTGTGTCTCCCTTACCACAGCACAAGGCTTGGCATACAGAGAATTCTCAAAATGTTTGCCTCCCTGCCAAGCGGGTTTTCCAAGACTTCAGCATAATCCCATCGCAAAACACTGAGACATGGAGACTTTTGTGCCACTTCACTCTATGCAGAGTTTCTTCATGCCATGTGAAGTGGGAGTGCAGCATGCACACACACACACACACACACACACACGCACACACACACTCTCACAGGAGAAAACGCTCTTTAGCTTGGTTGAGAGACTCCTGGGTAAGCACTGATGTCATTTGTTTTCATGAAAACTGTAACAGGCTTCCGAGTTAAGCATTTGCTCAGCTGGCCTTTGCTAACGATGATGGTCACTTTGTGTCATTGCCTGTTGACTATGGTCGTAGTCACACATTGTACCTTGAAGGCCAAAACATTCCTGGGGAAAATGATTATGAGGGAGTGAGCGGCTCCAGAGGTCTGGAGGGATCATGTTGGATGCCCCACATGGACTGGCTCAAGGGATTCCATTCCAGGTGTAGCAGAGGGGATTGTTGTTGTTAGTTGCTGTCAAGTCAGTTCCTACTCATGGAGACCCCACGTGTGCATGGTGGAATTGCTCTGTAGGGTTTTCAAGGCTGTGCCCTTTTGGAAGCAGGTCACCAGGCCTTCTAAAAATCCCCTCCACATTTCCCCTGTCGCTTGCCTAACCATCCCTGTCCCCGCCAAAACCTAATAGTTATCCAAAAGTCAAGAATACCCTATTATTCCGAGACACCTCTGGGTGGATTTGAACTCCTAATCTTTCAGCTAGTAGTTGAGCACTTAGCCGTTTGTGCCACCTAGGGACTCCTGTAGGGGGTAGAACAAAAGAAATGGCAGCCAGTTCAGGCCCCCACCACAAATGCTCTCAGAGTTGCCATAGATATTTTAATCAGGATGTCCCTTTCACTGGAATCAGAGGAATGCAATTTCTGTATTTACTTGTTTGTCCTTTCTAACAGACTATGAAGCCTAGAAGGGCAGGAGCTCTGACTTGTTTATCATTATATGTCTGTTGCTTAGTACAAAGACAGGCACAAAAGAAACACTTGGCTCAAGCGTGTGGAATGGAAGAATAAATGTGGCGTCCTCCTCTGAGTCCTCTATTTCCAGGCTCTTCTTTATACCCTTTCTTTGGCATGGGTCCCTGTTCACTGCAGGTGTCTCCTAAGAACTTGTGTCCCTGTGTTTCCTTCTCATCCTGGAAACGGAAGTTCATTTTGAAGGCTGTGCTATTGTTTGTCCTGCTCGTAATTCCAAGCTGAATGGACTGATTTGTTGCATGCTTGGCTGGTCTTCACACAGCATGTTTTTGTGATACGTAACATTTCCTTTCAGATCGAATGTGGCCTGGTGTAGTGGCAGGAACAAGAGCACTTCAGTGCGGCTAGTGTTCTAATTTCAACTTTCTCACTTTCTGATTGTGTGAATTCAGGCAAATGACTGAATTCCACAGAAGCTCAGTTTCCTCTGTCCGTAAAGTGGGTATAGCAAGGTGAGTTTGGCTAGGATTGGGTCCAAAGATTTTTAGGTAGATAAGTAAAAACTAAGCAGAAATTCAATAAGTAGAAACTGAAAGAGAACTGTCATTTAAAAGTTGCAGGCAGTTTTGTGCCTCCTAAAAGATGGAGCATTTAGGAAAATGACTCCTATGGGCCTTATGCAAACGTAGAGCAAAGATCTTACTCTGGAATGGGGAAGGTTTGATACTCTGGCTCCAAGAAATGAAAATACTTGGCAAAACTGTGTAAAATGTTGTCATTATATTAGGCAGCATTCAGCTCTCCAAATGATTTCCTTTGGCGTAATGTTTACTTCCTAAGTATGTATTTAGACTGCCATCTGTCTATTTATTATTGCTTGCTCTTTGAAAATGGATGAGCCATTTTTCAACTAGTCAATCATAGAAGCTCAGTAGCTAAGACATTGAAGATGGCTGGAAGTTTGCATTACCCTCGTCATAACTCATGTCAGGAGAGAGAATGTGAAAAAGAACTTAACTGGGCTTTATGGGGCTCAGCATATGGGGTTGTTGGTATCATACACATGGTGTTCTATGGTCAGATGCTTTTCTGATATTGTCTAGAAGTTGGCGTTTTCTGTGAAATGGACACCTCAATTCCCAGGACTCCCTGAGCAAGGGCAATCCTAAGGCAGGAAATAAAGACTCAGAAGATGAGCCTTAGGTTGGAGTATGGGGAAGTAACTACCTCCTTTATTTGGGCCTTGAGGATTTGGAGAATCAAGAATGTTCTACTCTGGGGAGGTAGGCTAGCCCTTGTCCCATATCAGCATTAGACACGAGTCAAGAAGTCAAACCTGGGGCCTGGGGAATCTGAGCAAAAATATTGGATTTTAAGTTTCTCTTTCTGTAATTCTGTTTTCTTATTTCCAAGTCTTTAGTAAAATCTTGTTAAAAGTTTCAGCCTAGTCTGTTTTATCACAATGGGGAGGTAGGGAAAGGGTCTGAACAGCCCACGCTGGGGTGAGCAGTGGGCTTAGGGAAGTTGTACCTAAGGGAAGCAGGTATTCAGACACAGGAGCTCCCCATGTCAAGCCAGGCAGCAGGCTGAGGTGGAAAGTACAGGAAAAATATAAGCTCTCCCTATGGATTCCCGGAAATGATTCTGGAGGAGAGCTTGCTAAAAGCCTGGATTTCTTAAGTCAGGTAGGATGGGGGCTCAGCAAGCTACAGTGATCAGGGCATTAAATAGGAGCATTAGTCTACCAGCTGGTGAAATCTGACATATTTGAGTTACATCAGGATACTAGTACCTACTTCATTCAGCTCTAAGGGATCTGTTATTACAGTTCAGTCTCACTGAATGTAGCTATTATCTTTCCTAGTAAGTTGAGTTGGTCGGTCTCTGAGATAGCTTCCTGCTCAGAAGTTCTATGAGTCTATGGGGTGTTGGAAGCACCACTGAAGTCAGCCTGGCTTGAGTGTCCATTGGTTCTTCTCACCACATCCTCCTCATTCACTATCCTGTTTCCCTTCAGCTGGCATGAAGTATGGGACAATGCCGGAGTGTTTCAGAACATGTAGCCAGAGCAATGTTGCAATTCATTAGGAGTCATTTTTTTTTTTCTATTGTACTTTAGATAAAGGTTTACAGAACGAATAGTTTCTCATTAAACAGTACACATATTGCTTTATGACAATGGTTAACAACTCCACGACATGTCAACCCTGTCCCTTCTCAATCTTGGGTTCCCTATCACCAGCTTTCCTGTCCCCTCCTGCCTTCTAGTTCTTGTCCCTGGACTGTTGTGCTCCATTAGTCTCATTTTGTTTTATGGGGTTGTCTAATCTTTGGCTGAACAGTGAACCTCGGGAGTGACTTCATTACTGAGCTAAAAGGGTGTCCGGGGGCCATACTCTTGGGGTTTCTCCGGTTCTTTTAGGGTCTGGGCCTGGTCTTTTTTTTGTGAGTTAGAATTTTATTCTACATTTTTCTCTAGCTCTGTCTGGGACCCTCTGTTGTGATCCCAGTCAGAGTAGTCAGTGGTGGTAGCCGGGCACTGTCTAGTTATACTAGACTCAATATGGTGGAGGCGGTGGGAGTTGTGGTCCATTAGTCCTTTGGACTAATCTTTTCCTTGTACCTTGTTTTCTTCATTCTCTCTCGCTAGGAGTCATTCTTAAGTGGAGAGAAGCTTATACTTCAGATAGTTGGTCACATTCCTGGAAATCATGGTTCTGAGATCTCCTTGGTTGAAGGAGGGCCAACTCTCATTTATCTTGTAACATACTGAGATATGGTTTGAGTATTTCTTGAAAAACGTTCAGGGGGAGCACAAACAAAACCTCATTTCAAAACAGCAAAACAATATAAATCTTTCTTGAAATTCACGCTTGAGCAGATCAGACCATGCTATGGGACAAGGCTAAAGAGCCACGTTCAGATTGTGTTTTCCAAATATGACTGGCCACAACAACATCTCTTCTCTCATGTGCTCTTCCTATGATAGCACTTTGACCCTTTGACACTCCTCCCTTTGAGAGATGGGGTCTATGTTCAATCTCCTTGAATATAAGTAGGCTTGTGACTTGGGGGGAAGTAATGTTATGTGACTTCTGAGCCTGGGTCATAAATGGTGATATAGTTTCTGCTTGATTCTATGGGATGCTCATTCGTGGAACATGTATTTGTTATCTATTGCTACATAACAAATCACCCCCAAATTTAGCAGTTTAAAACACACACATTTATTATTTATCTCACAGTTTCTGTGAGTCAGAAATTCAATTGTGGCTTAGCTGGTTCCTCCGATTCAGGGTCTCTCACAAGGCTACAATCAAGTTTTCAGCCAAGGCTGGGGTCTTATCCAAAGGCTCAAATGGGGAAGGATCTGCTTACAAGGCCACTTGCATGGTTGTTGGCAGAATTCAGTTCTTTCAGGGCTCTTGAACTGAGGCTCTCAGTTCCTCACTGGCTGTTGGCCAGGGGCACTCTCAATTTCTTGCCATGTGGGCCTTTCCAGCCTGGTAACTTGCTTCATCAAAGCCAGCAAGAGACTCTGCTAAGAAGACAGAAGTCACAATCTTTTGTAAACTAACTATGAAAGAAATATTCCCTCAACATTGCCATACTCTATTAGTTAGAAGCAAGTTACTCAAGGGGAGGGGACTACACAAGTCTGTGAATACCAGGAGGTAAGGATCATTGGGGGCCATCTTAACGGCTTCTAACCACAGAACCTAACCACTATGCTATGAGAAAGCCCAATGGGAAGGCCACATGTAGCTATTCCAGTTGACAGTCTTAGCTGAACTTTCAGTTGACAGCAGGCATCAAACACCAGACACATGAGTGAAAGAGCTTTCAGATAATTCCAGCACTCAGTCATAGAGTAACTCTCAGCCTTTAAGACTTCCCAACTGAGACTCCAGACATCGTGGAGTGGATACAAGTTGTCCCTGCTATGCCATTTCTGAATTCTTCACCAATAAGCTGGTTGTTGTTTTACACCACTAACTAGTAACTGGAATAAGACACATGTCTTAAAGCCATTGCTTACCTAATCACCTGATTTGACCATGTGAAATGCCCATTGCACAAGTTTTGCAGCTGGATTGACATCACATTTCAGCTCAAAATTTGCAACCTGACAATACTCTAAGAGTCCACACAGTTTTAAAAGCCTTGAAAGTTTCTGGTTGCCATAGATACTGCTTTCTTTCTGGCTCCTCTAATAAGAGCAGTACCCACTTTGGATGGATTTCCTGTAGCAGAAGTTTATAAAATGCCTTCAAGGGGCACAAAAAATGGAGTTTTCCCAGGCTCAGTTCTGGGATACAGCTCAGCTGTCATGGTCAAGAGCACACTCCTGAATAAGACAGGATGTTCTAAACTTTCTCTTCAGTCCATTTTGGATAAGATAATTATAGTGGTTGGTCTGGCATGAACCATGCATCAAAAGAATTCTGCATACTTTTGGTTTGCACATGTGTATTGAGGTGGAAAAAATTTTTGAATTATCTTAACATCTGGCACTAGAATTCCTCTATGGGAGAGAAGCATCTTTATTTGGAAAAAGTTTGATAAAGAAGTAGTAGTGATAGAAAAATGCCCCCCCATCAAGGCCTCTCAGCATAAGATAAGGAAAGGAATTCACTTCTGACTTTGGAGAGGGAGGGAGGAGAGGAAAGGACAGAAGAGGGGGAAGGGAGAGGAAAGACAGAGGAAGCAGAGGAGTATGTGAAGGTAGGTGCAGTGAGGGTAGGTATAGGCCTTATGGAGGAAACCATCATAACGGGGTGACCAAAATGGACCAAGGAGAGCAGAAATGTCCTATGAGGATTTTTAGGTTGTCTGTTGTGCAATGAGTGATAGAACTCCCTTCCTGTGATCCTCAACAATTTCAGCAAAGTCTATTAATCTCATATGTGCTTTGTATATTTTTTTTTGTTTGGTTGGTTTCCGTTTTGCCACTGAAAGGGCTAAATTTTCTGTCTGGATTGATGTGTGTACCAGGCCTTTGAACTGGTTTGTTCTGACTCAAACCCCTGCGGAGAATTTGCATTTCTAACAAGCTCCCAGGAGATGCTGTTGCTGCTGGTTAGGGACCAATTCTGAATATACTAGTAGAGCAGTGGTTCTCAAAATTTACTATACATAAGAATCACTTGGGGATCTTGTTAAAATGTAGATTCAAATTCAGCATATCTGGGGGTGGAAATGCAAATTCTCGGCAAGGGTTCGAACTAGAATGAACTGGTTCGAAGCTCTGGTATGTACAAGAAAGACTATACTCAGAAAGAATATTAGCTCCTGAGGCATATCAGGACATGAGAATATAAGTACCCGGGTGTCTTAGTCATCTAGAGCTGCTATAACAGAAATACCATAAGTGTGGCTTTTAACAAAGAGAAATTTATTTCTTCACAGTAAAGTAGGCTAGAAGTCCAAATTCAGAGTGTTAGCTCCAGGGGAAGCCTTTCTCTCTCTGTCAGCCTTCTCATCAATCTTCTCCCAGACTAGGAGCTTCTCCACACAGGACCCCGGGTCCAGAGGACGTGCTTTGCTCCTGGCACTGCTTTCTTGGTGCTATGAGGTCCCCGATTCTCTGCTTGCTTCCCTTTCCTTTTATCTCTTATAAGATAAAAGGTGGTACAGGCCACACCTCAAGGAAACTCCCTTTACATTGGATCAGGGATGTGACCTTAGAAAGGGTGTTATACAATCCCACCCTAATCCTCTTTAACATAAAATTACAATCAGAAAATGGAGGACAACCACAGGGTTCTGGGAATCGTGGCCCAGCCAAAGGGATATACATATTTTTTGGGGGACAAAATTCAATCCATGACAGAGCAGTCACAGAAATTTTAGAGAAAGCTTTGGACTTCCATAGGCCATGGTGGTGTGGGATTTGAGCATATATTACCTAACCCTTATGATGCAGGGAGGTCCCAGCTGAGATGTGGGCTGCTTGAGCATCTACATGTGTCGGGCCCAGGGTGGTTCCTGCCCATATGTCATTCCATTATTTTCCACACTTTCTCTTCCCTTGAGCTATATATGTGATCTCCTGACCTGCACCTATAGGCCCAAACCTGTTCCAGGTCCTTGGGCCATTCTGGAGAGGCAAGAGGCATTTAATTAGATCCAACTGATGGTCTAGGACTCCACATAAAGTCAACTTTGCTGCTCATACTTCATACTTTCCTGAAATCATGCCCCAGTCTTTAAAACTGGAATCTATCTTATTCTTAAATTCTGGAGTCTTCTTTTCTTTCTCACCCTCGGGGCCTCTGGACTTCTGCCTTAGAATCTATTCCTAAATTTCTTCTTTAGTGTTCTACCTACTAGTTTCCACCTAGGAGTGAGGAATGACACAAACTTGTTGTTTGACCTTTGTGAGATCATTTTTACTCTCTGGCCCTTGGTTTCCTCGTATGTAAAACACTGTGATTAGGAAGATGATTATTAACTCAAGCAGGCTTGAACATGAGTTATACCGGCTCCTGAGCAACCTGGACTAGTTGGGATGGGTTCCAGGAGCCAACTGGTCCTGGCAGGGGCTATAAAAGGTGTGGTGAATTCTAGCCAGACTGAAGGTTGTGATCTCAGGGCTCCATCAAGTGTCAGTGTTCAGTCATGGAGCATAAAGTAGACACAGGCATAGCATCTTGGTTTTCAATACTCAGGCTACTGAACACACAAACTCCACCAGTGTCTGTGGGCTGTGGTACAGGATCCAGCCCCACTGGAGGAGGATCCTGGCCAGGCTGGATAGGGACTTAGATCCACAACTATGACCCAAATCATGAGCAAGACTAAGTTTCCAGGGGGCAATGGAAAGACAGGGGCAAGGAAACTGAAGCTGAAGGTAAGGTGTATGGACTGAATCAATATAGCTGGCAGATTGCGACTAGGAGACCATAGAGGTTATTTCTGGTTTGCCAGTTTGCAAGTTTAAGGGAAATAAGATTATTCCTTGGACCTTTTATCGGTTGTTGCAGTTGAGATTGCTTAAGTCCTCCCTTTTCTACTTAAGGCTGCTCCAGAGACCTATACCTGAATGAGGATAAATCTGCCTATGAAGAGTGATAGATTTCTTTTTTATTTTTTCCCATACAAAAATTTATACATACATTGTTATGTGACTCTAATTGCTCTCCCCATACTGTGACAGCACACTCCTCCTTTCCACACCTGATTCCCCATGTCTATTCATCCAGCTCCTAACCCTCTCTGCCTTCCCACCTAAACTCCAGAAAGAAGCTGCCCATTTAGTCTCTTGTATCTACTTGAGCTAAGAGGCACACTCCTCACGAGTATCACTTTATGTCTCACAGTCCAGTCCAATCCCTGTCTGAAAAGTTGGCCTCAGAAATTGTTTTAGTTCTGGGCTGATAGAGAATGAAGGGGCCGTGCTTTCTACTTGAGCTAAGAGGCACACTCCTCACAAGTATCACTTTATGTCTCACAGTCCAGTCCAATCCTTGTCTGAAAAGTTGGCCTCAGAAATTGTTTTAGTTCTGGGCTGATAGAGAATGCAGGGGCCATGCTTTCCGGGGTTCCTCCAGTCTCAGTCAGACCATTAAGTCTGGTCTTCTTACCAGAATTTGAGTTCTACACCCCACCTTTCTCCTGTTCCATCGGGGACTCTGTTGTGTTCCCTGTCAGAGTGGTCATTGGTGGTAGCTGGGCACCGTCTAGTTCTTCTGGTCTCAGGCTAATGAAGTCTCTGGTTTATGCGGCCCTTTCTGTCTCTTGGGCTAACATTTTCCTCGTGTCTTTCGTGTTCTTCACGCTCCTTTGCTCCAGGTGGTTGGGACCAATTGATGCATATTAGATGGCCACTTGCAAGCTTTTAAGACCTCAGACGCCACTCACCAAAGTAGGATGCAGAACATTTTCTTAATAAGCTTTGTTATGCCAATTGACCTAGATGTTCCCTGAAAGCATGGTCCCCAGACCCCTACCGCTGCTACTCTGTCCCTCAAAGCGTTTGATTGTATTCAGGAAACTTCTTAGCTTTGGTTTAGTCCAGTTGTGCTGACTTCCCCTGTAGTATGCCCTGTCCTTCCCTTCACCTAAGATAATTTGAAGAGGGATAGATTTCTGATACCAGATCCCTCCAGGCAGAAGATTCTAGGGTTCCATGAACAATTTCAGACATGTTAAGAAGGGTCAATGAACATCCTGGCAAGGGCAAGCCACAATACCCTTCATGTTCCTCAGAGAGTATAGGCCAGGGCACATCTGGATTGTGCCCTTTACATCATGTATATTGGATCAGTCCTTGAGCATACGTATTTGTGGGGTTCACTCCAATGTGGAGAAAAGAAACCACAGTGCCTGACACATAGTAAAAAACCAAAGCAAACCCACTGCCTTTGAGTCGATTCTGACTCACAGTGACCCCAGAGGACAGAGTCAAACTGCCCCATAGAGTTTCCAAGGCACACCTGGTGGATTCAAACTGCCCAACAATTTGGTTAGCAGCCATAGCTCTTAACCACAATACCACCAGGTTTTCTGACACATAGTAGACCCTCAATAAATGTTGGTTAAATGAACGAAAAATGAAAGTTGAATAAGATGAATATGAAAGACTGGTGGCTGGAAGAAAGAAGAGGATAACATTGATCCTGGGAAATAGTCTGATTTCCCTTGTGCGAGCCTTACCAACAACAACTGAGTGTCAACTTTTCCCCATAATAAGAAAAATAATTCTTAAAACATGTTTTCACATTGTAGATTGCCAGAGCTAAGGAGATGTTCCTACCCTTGACCCAGTAATCCCACTCTTGGGATTCTATTTTAAGAAAATAATTCAACAAAAACAAAAAGCCAAACACACAAATGTACTTATGACAGCATCATCTAAGACAGCAGAAAAATGGAAACAGTCCATGTGTCCCACAATTAGGGACAGGCTGAGTAAATTTTGGTCCATATACTCAGTGGAATATTCTGTAGTCATTAAAATGATCACTGTGAACGTCATGTACCAAACATGGAAAATGCATAATAAACAATTTTATGAAAGAGAAGTATGCAAAATGCCACATACATTATTAGTGCAAATGTGTTGGGTGTTCTCCCTTGTCTCAACCAGTTTGGTTTTGTCAGGTTCCTATCACTGTGGTTAAGTTCCGAAAGGAATATAAAAGGTACTTCAAATATCTAAAGTTTCCCACCCTTTCTCTGATTGTAAAAATGATACATATTAGAATTCTGGGGAAATCGCAGCAGTGAGGCAGCGTAGGTTATGGCTCTTCCTGAATCACCGTATGGAAGACAGACAACTAGTTAGCAAAATTAAAAACCTAGGGACAACATTTACAACAAAATGAAGTGACAAAATGCAAGCACCAACAACCACAGATGTGTTATGGGCATCTGTATGAGAGAAAGCAGAGGGAAGCAGCAGGCATCTGATGAACCTGAGAAATTATGAGAAAACATCAGAAGTGATGGAAAGCATGGAGGGTTAATTTGAGAATAGCAGCTAAAACTGGAGGGAGTTTTGCCTACTCCAATAGTAGATGAACACAAAAGGCTTGTGGTAAGGCCTAAACAGGAGGGACTGGAGTACTCCAGCTCCCATGAACATGAACTCTTGAAAGTGAGGAACCAGTGTGCCATTCAAAGACAGGGCCCTACACCAAGGGAAACATCTAGGAAAGGAATAACTATTGAATAAATTAGGGACAAAAGAGACTTAAAAAAGAGATGGTTTAGATAAAAGTAGGGAAGGAGAAAAGAACCATTAAATCTCTGAAAGAAAACTGTAATTAAAAAAAAAAAATAAACTTCTTATTTTAAAATGCAAACTGCCATTTTTGACCCTACATGAAAACAACAAAAGAAGGAGCTCTGTGAATTTGGAAAGCTATTTAAACCGAAAATTCAGGAAAACTAAATTCACAATGATGTGACCAGTAGAAAAGGATCTAGGTAAAAAATACTATGAGAAAAAGGAATAAGCATCATAATGACATCCCCAACAGATGATGAAAACATGCCAGAGAGACATGCTCAAAAAGCAGATTAAAATACAATATTCTATTTTAAAACAAGAGACTGAAGTATAGCATAGATCAGAATTAGAAAAATTCAAAAATGAGATGACAGAACTAAAGAAAGAATTAGAAATAACATAAAAATCATTTTAAAAATCAAGATTAAATACAACAAATAAAATCTTAAGGGAAATAGACTGAGAAAGCAGGAAAAAATTTTTTAAATAAACTTTTTATTTTGGAATAGTTTTAAATTTACAGAAAATTGTAAAGATAATACTAAGAGTTCCTATATACCCTTCACCTAGCCTACCTAATGTTACTATAACCATAGTGTATTTGTCAAAATTAAGAAATTAACATTGGTACAATATTATTAACTAAACTACAAGCTTTATTTGGATTTTTCACTAATGCTTTTGCCCTAATGTCCTGTTCCAGGATTGAAAGTTACTTACTTTGGAAAGCAAATATATACAAACACTTAACAACATAAAATTCATAATGCCTAGCGTCCAAAAAATTACTAGTTATGAGAAGAACTAGGAAAGTGTGACCTATAAGCAGAAGAATCAGTTGATAGAAACATGTAGATATTAAGGAAATGATCGGATTATCAGAAAGGAACATTAAAACAGTTATAAAAATGCTAAAGTATTTAAATAAAAATATAAACATAATGAGGAAGGAAATGATAGATATAAAAAATAATGAAATGGGAATTCCAGAACTGACACATAATGTATAAAATGAAAAATCCACTGGATAAACTTCAGATTAGACATTGAAGAGAAGATCAATGAACTTGAAGACAGAGCAGTAGAAACTATTCAAACTGAAATACAGAGAAAAAACTGAAAATAATAAAGAGAGCATCAATAATCTATGGGACAATAAAAGTGGAATAATATGTGTGTAATTGAAATTCCCAAAAAGGAAGAGGGAGAAATAATAGTAGAAAAAGTCCCCAAATTTGAAGAAAAATACAAGCTCACAGACCCAAGAAGTTCAACAAAACTTATGCAGGAAAAACATAAAGTAAACAACATCAAGACACAACGCAATCAAATTGCTGAAAGCCATTGACAAAGAAAAAAACTTTAAACTCAGAGAAAAAGAGGCATAGTTTATATACAAAGGAACAAAGATAAGAATGACTTTGTAAACAAGCCATCGTTTCTAACATCTTCAAAGTACAGAAAAAAAAATATCAACCAAAAAATTCTATTTGCAAGGACTTCCGGGCAGCATGGTGCTATAGACAGAAGCACCACACCGTCCCTCCACAGCAAAGATCCAAAAAACTAAGTCAAACAGAGACAGACGTCAATTCTGAAATCATAAGCATCAAATGAAGAGATAAAGAACTCAGCCCACCACCGAATGGAATAAGAAACTGAAAGAGAACAGAGAGTGAGGAGAGATACATGCAGAGGTCCCCTATCAGCTAACGCAGCATGGATCTGCCATCTTGGACTCCTGTCAGAGATTGGCAAACAGAGAGTACAGGAAAGCAGCTTCACAGAGCTCCCGGCAAGAGACAGAACAACCAGTAACCAGCGATATACTCTTTCGCACCCCTACCCATCTTCACCCCCACTCGGCCTCCTCTGCTTCCTGTGGCCACAGTCTCTCGGCCGGGAAACACTGGCTTCACCCCTGTGGCACTTGGATTCCATCTGCCTCAATGGCCGACTCCTTGAGTGCCCTTTGTTGGTTGCTGTTGTTGCTTTTTTCTGCTTCTTTTGATTTCTTCCATACCACTCACCACTTCCCCCTCCTGTCTCTCAAATACCTGGCTCTGTGTGCTGGCTTTGCTTCTTCCTGAAAGAAATGCCTCTTGACTGTAGAACGGCATCCTGGCCTGTGCTGCCATGCTGGTGGGATCCTCGGGGCTTTTTTTGTTAGTTTTGATTTATTTGTTTGTTTTCTTTTTCTTTTCTTGGCTTGGGAGCCCCTTCTAGCTGGGCAGTACTGCATGGTTTGGGAGCTACGCCCTCATTCTATGTAGCTGCACAGCGGGATCCCTGGCAGCATTCATTTTTTCTTGTTTTTGTTTGTTTTCTTTTTTTTCTCTTTTTCCATTTTTGTCTTTCTTCATTTCTCAGTTCCTCGTCTCTCTATACTTACCTTCTCTTCCTTTCTCCTAAATACCTGGCACTGTGTGACACCTCTACACCTTCTAGCCAGGCTATACTTCATGGCCTGGGAGCAACTTCCCCAGTCCTCGCAGCTGCACCAGTGGGATCTCTGAGGGCTTTTCTTTTATAATTTTTATTTATTCACTTTTTCTTTTAACCTTTTTCTTCTAACCTTTTTCTTCTTCTTTTTCTCTTTTTGCTTTTCTCCATTTTTCAGTCTCTCATCTCTCCACTCCAAAGGCAAGCTCCCTTAGCACTCTTTTTTGTTTGTATGTTTTT
>NW_004443942.1:2464908-2482888 GCF_000243295.1 Trichechus manatus latirostris
GGCAGGAGGGGACAGGAAAGCTGGTAATAGGGAACCCAAGGTTGAGAAGGGACAGTGTTGACATGTCATGGAGTTGTTAACCATTGTCATAAAACAATATGTGTACTGTTTCATGAGAGACTATTTGTATTGTAAACCTTCATCTAAGGTACAATTAAAACAAAATTGGAAAAAAAAAACAGGAAGGAAAAAAAAAAATCTATTTTCCAGGAAACATATCCTTGAAAAACGAAGGTAAGATAAAGAGTTGAAGAAAACAAAAAGCTTAGAGAATTTGTAGCTATCACCTGCACTACAAAAGTGTTAAAATTGTTAAAGGAATTTCTTAAGACTCAAGAAATATGATACCACGTGGAAACTTCGATCTACACAAAAGAAAATAATGCGGAGAAAATAGTAAATATGTGAGTATTTATAAAAGAATTTTTTTCTCATTTTAAAATTTTATTAAAAGATAATTCACTGTTTTAAAATAATAACAATGTTTCATGATTTTTGTGACATGTAGAAGTAAAATGCTTGACCTCCATAGCACACAGATGGAAAGAGGAAATAGAAACGTATTGTTGTAAGATTTTATATTATACATTAAATGGTATAATATTATTTGAAGGTAGACTGTGATAGGTTAAATATGCATATGAAAAAATGAAGCAAACTAAAAAACGAAAATAAGACAAAAGAAAAACAATAACAATAACAAACAACACTCCAAATAACTATAGCTAACAATCCTAAGGTAGAGATAAAATAGAATACTAAAAAAAACTCAAGTAATCCAAATGAGGCCAGGAAAAGATAAGAAACAACAACAAAGACCAAATAGGACAAGTAGAAAACAAATAGCAGAATGATAAATCCAACCATACAGATATTTACATTACATATAAATGGTTCAGACACCCCAGTGAAAAACAGAGACCCAACTTTGCACTGTCTGTAAGAAACCCACCTTAAATATAAATACACAGACGGGTTAAAATGAAAAAGGATAGAAAAAAACATACCTTGCAAATACTTATCATAAGAAAACTGGAGTGGCTATATTAATATCAAACAAAAAGACTTCAGGACAAGAAATATTGCTTACAAAAACAAGGAATATTTCATAATGGTGAAAAGGTCAGTTCATCAAGAAGACGTAACAATTCTAAATGTGTATATCCAACAACAGAGATTCAAAATATATGAAGCAAAAACTGACAAAGGTGAATGGAGAAATCAACAAATCCACAATTACAGTTGGACATATCAACACTCCTCTTTCAGTAATTGATAGAATAGACAGATAATCAGTAAGGATAAAGAAGACTTGAATAACATCTACCAGTTTGACCTAATTGACATTTATAGAACAGTAACACCCAACAACAGTAGAATACATATTCTTTCCAAGTGCACGTGGAATACTCACCAAGATGGACTACATTATGGGCCATAAAATAAGTCTCAATAAATTTAAAAGAATTGAAATAACATAGAGTATGTTCTGTTCTCTGACTAGAAATGAATTAAATTAGAAATCAATAACCAAAAGATATCTGGAAAACCCACAAACAATTGAAATTAAAGGACACTCTTCTAAATAACCCTCCAGTGAAAGAGGAAAGTACAAGGGAAATCATAATATATTTTGAACTGAATGATAATAAAAACACAACAAATCAAAACAGGTGGCATGCAGCTAAAGCAGATCTTTCCAGTAAATTTCAGCTTTAAGTGTTTATATTAGAAAAGAAAGGTCTAAAATCAACAATCTAAGCTTCCAACTTAAAAAAGAAAATCCAACACAAAATAAGTAGATGGAAGGAAGTAATTAATAGTAGAAATCATGAAAGAGAAAACAAAAAATAATAGAGAAAGTCAATAAAACACAAATCTTGTTCTTTGAAAAGATCAATAAAACTGATAAACCTTTAACTAGACTAATGAGAACGACAAATTGCCAACATCAGGAATGAAAGAGGGGACATCACTATAGATCCTACATACATTAAAAAAAAAAAAAAAAAAACATTATTGTCTTTAAATTGGATAACTTAGATGAAATGGACAAATTCTTTGAAAGACAAAAATTATCAAATTTGTCATTAGAAGAAAGAGAAAATCTAAATATCCGTATTTCCATTAAAGAAATTGAATTTGTTATAAAAAAACTTTCCTGCAAAGGAAATATCAAACTCTGATGGCTTAACAGGTAAGTTCTGCTATATATGTAGAAAGAAATAATATAAGTTCTATGTAAATCCTGTGTAAATTGTTTAAAAAATATAGGAGGAACAATATCCAACTCATTTTAGGAGGTCAGCATTATCCCTATCCCAAAACCAAACAAAAATGTTACAAGGAAACTACCGTATTTTTAAGCAAGTAATGGTGCCTTCTGTGTTTGTTTGCCAACCATGCCCTCCCCCCGTGAGGTATTTTCATAAGCACCACATGCTAATTTACATGTTGCTGTAAAAAAATTAGCATAGTGCCTTTATGAAAATACCGTGCAGGGGAAGGGCATGGTTGGTAAACAAATGTAGAAGGTGCATGTTATTTGTGTAAAAATTTGGTACAGGCCAATATCACTCATGAATATAGATACAAAAATTATGACTGTTTTAGCAAATGGAACCTAACAGTATAAAAAAAAGATAATATATCATGACTGAATGGGAGTTTTCCCCAGGAATGGAAGGTTGATAATATCTGAAATAGAAAATATGTTAATATCTGAAGATCAGTTAACTATTCACACATATTTCTCCTAGTTTTTGTAGTTTTGTTTTGCATTTACATTTTAAAATAATCTGGAATTTGCTTAGGTGTATGTTGCCAGGTGAATATAACTTTTTTGCAGAGTTATTTTTCTCAATACCATTTGTTGATGACATTTCTTCATTGATTTCTGATGTTTCCTTTATCATGTATTGTTACTAATTTGCATATTTGTTAGTACTTGTGCCAGTATCATAATTTCATAATGTTTAATAACAGTAATTTAAAAGTATATTTTATATCTGGCAAAGTGAAAGGTCTCTTCAATATTTATATTGATTTATATGTTTATATATTAAATATTTGTATTTAATTCACATATCTTATTATGAATGAGAATTTGCTTTCGTTTTTGCTTTTTTTTAAGCTCTTTTTGCCTGTTATTTTATTTCTAGAAACTTTCTTGGAATGGTAAGATATAGCATTGATAAATAAGATGTATCATTGATAAATAGTGACAATTTTGTCTTCTTGACCTCCTTCTGCCTTCTTTATTTCATTGGCCTTAACTTCTAAAATAATATTAAATAATAATGGTGAGATTGAGCATCCATTTTTGGTTACTGATTTTAATGAAACAGTCTATAGTATTTCAATTTTAAGTAAGATATTGCTACTCTTCATTATGTTAAAAGATTATCCTACTGTTCCTAACTTTTTAAAAGTTCAAAAAAGTACCAGAAATGGATATTGAATTTTTTCAGAATGTATGTTTGGGTGATTTTTTTTTCTTAATGCATATATAATATTCAATTGAATACATAATATGCATTATATTAATACATTTCCTAATGTCAGACTTGAACTCAGACATACCAAGGATCGTGAAGATGGCACAGGACTGGGAAATGTTTCATTCTGTTATACACAAGGCTGCCATGAGTTGGAGTTGACTCAACAGCAGCTAACACAACAACATAATGTTAATACAGTTCCTAATAGCAAACCATCCTTACATTACCAAACTGAACCCACTTGCCTATTATGGATGATTTTTTTAATGTGCTTTAATTCGATTTTTTAAGAATTTTCTGACAATATTCAAAAGTGAGACTGATTTGTTGTTTCTTTTTGTGTATGAACTGTGCTTGACAGGTTTTGATATTTGGGTTATGATGACCTCATAAAATGAACTGGGCAGCTTTTCTTATTTTCTTTTTTGCCCAAATTCCTCTCTACTCCCTTGGGCCTGGGAGATCAGGGCTGGCCAGTGTTCAGACCTGCTCCAGGGCCCTGATGACCTCCAGCATGTCCCCGGGTTCTCTTCTTGACTCCCGCTGGTGTTGTCTCTGGCACCTCTCTGTTTCTCCTCTTGTCTAACTTCCCAAAGTGCTCCTGGAGCACCTCAGCTTCAACCCGAACTGGCCTCTGCATGACCTCAAGGGAGGGGATTTCCTTGGCAGATGGAGATTCTCCACGTGCCCCTCCCACTTCCTCCGGGAGCTGTCCCAGCTGCAGTCATTAGCTCTCTCCTGGGCTCTGCCTGCAGCTCTCTGCTGCCCTCGCCTGCCCTCTGATCACCACATCTATCCTTGTTGTGGCTTTCCGCAGCCAGACTACCAAGAATGGGACTCAGTTCCAAAGGTTCAGTGCTCAGAGATGTCTTGAAGCCCATGGGGGTTCTCCAGAGCAATTAGTTTGAAGGGGAAGCTGCAATAAGATAGTCGTTCCTGCTGCATCTGAAGAAGGGCGTGCCAGAATAGACCCAAAGCCTGGACCCTGCCTTTACTGGGGAGTCATGAATCACATATCTGCCAAAGGGCAACTCTGTACTGCCTTTTCTGATCTTGAGAAGCCCTGGTGTGGTGTGGCTGGGCAGCTCTGTGAGCCCCAGAGTGGGGGAAGGGGTCGCATTAATTCTAGCCCTTTGTCCAACATGAATATGGTGTCTCCAGAGAGAGCTGTGGCCCCAGGAGATGTCCATATACTCACACTTCTGTCCCTCGCCTCCTCAGGTTGCTTTTCTCTCTTTTCCTGCTCCCAGGGATAATTTGTATTTCCAACTTTTCTGTTCAGCTGTCCCCTGTGAATGACAACAAATGGTGAGGCCTGAGCCGTGCAGTGAAATATCTAGCTCAGGCTGACCACTTTTCCTGTCACCTGACCCCTCCCCCTGCCCTAGCACCATCTAAGACCATGAGGAGACAGTTTTGTAAGTATGGAGTTCTTCACCATTTAGTCTCACCCAGTATTTAGGAAGGGAGCCCTGTTTATGCAGTGATTAAAGTGCTTGGCTGCTAACCAAAAGGCTGGTGGTTCGAACCCACGAGCTGCTCCGCAGGAGAAAGACGTGGCAGTCTACTTCTGCCCGTATAGGGCAGTTCTGCTCTGTCTTATAGGGTTGCAATGAGTCAGAATCGACTCAACAGCAACGGGTTTGCGTTTTTTTTTTTTTTTTGTTATCTTTAAAATCAGTAACCAAAAATGCTCAGTCTCACCATTACTATTTAATATTGTTTTAGAAGTTACGGCCAAAGAAATACAGAAGGCATAAAACAGAAACAAGATAGGTTAAGAAGACAAAATTGTTTGAGAGCGTGGCAAATAGTGTCCAGCAAACTTGGATTTGAATCGTGAGTATACCACTTATTTGCTGTGTGACCTTGAGCAAGTAGCCTGACCTCTCTGAGCCAAGTTTTCTCATATTTAAAATAGAAAGAGGATAGGTATACTTGTTAGGCTGTTGTGAGAAGGTAAGTCATATAAAGTACTTAGCTAAATGACTGTAAATGTTCTATAGATGTTAGTTAGGATTCTTATTTATTCTGATTATTATTATTGTCTCTCTTCAGAATCAAGGTAACTCTCCCACATTATACCAGAGTTGGTCCGTGTGGTTAATAGAATACGGCAGAGGTAATGGTATGTCACTTCTAAGATTAGATATAAGATTGCAGTTTCCATCCTGGTCATTCTTTTCTCTTTTGGATAATTCTAGCTGGAGGAAGCCATGCCATGAGCAGTTCTATGGAACGGCCCAAGAGGGAAGGAACGAAAGCCTCCTGCCAACAGCCCCATGAGTGAGCTCGAAAACAGATTCTCCAGACCCAGTCAAGCCTCAGGTGACTGCAGCCCTGGCTGACCGCTTGATTGCAGCCTCATGAGAGTCCCTGAGCTAGAACCACCCTACTAAGCCAGTCCTGAATGCCTGACTCCATAATAAATATTTATTGTTTTATACTACTAAAGTCTGGAGTAATTTATTATTATTATTTTTATTGTACTTTAAGGTTTACAGAACAAACTAGCTTCTCGTTAAACAATTAGTACACATACTGTTTTGTGATGGTGGTTACCAACCCCACAACATGTCAACATTCTCCCCTTCTTGACCTTGGGTTCCCCATTACCAGCTTTCCTGTCTCCTGCCTTCTAGTCCTTGCCGCTGGGCTAGTGTGCCCCTTTAGTCTTGTTTTGTTTTATGGACCTGTCTAATCTTTGGTTGAAGGGTGAATCTCAGGAGTGACTTCATTACTGAGCTAAAAGGATGTCCAGGTGCCCTACTCTAGGAGTTTCTCCAGTCTCTGTCAGGCCAGTAAGTATGTCTTTTTTGTGAATTAGAATTTTGTTCTACGTTTTTCTCCAGCTCTGTCTGGGACCTTCTATTGTGATCCTTGTCAGATCAGTCAGTGCTGGTAGCCAGGCACCATCTAGCTGTACTGGGCTCAGTCTGGTGGAGGCTGTGGTAGTTGTGGTCCGTTAGTCCTTTGGACTAATCTTTCCCTTGTGTCTTTGTTTTTCTTCATTCTCCCTTGCAGGCGAGGTGAGACCAGTGGAGTATCTTAGATGGTTGCTCACAAGCTTTTAAGACCTCAGATGCTACTCACCAAAGTAGAATGTAGAACATTTTCTTTATAAACTATGTTATGCCATTTGAGCTAGATGTTCCCCGAGACCATGGTCCCCACGGCCTTCCACCCAGCAATTCGGTCCCTCAGTGAGTTTGGATGTGACTATGGAACTTCCGTGACCTTTTCTTGTACAGGCTGTGCTGGCTTCCCCAGTATTGTGTACTGTCTTACCCTTCACCAAAGTTACCACTTATCTATTGTGTATTTAGTGTTTTTCCATACCCATCCCTCCCCTCCCTCGTAACCATCAAGGATTGTTTCTTTTTGTGTGTAAACCTTTTTCTCCAAGGCTCTGGTGTGGTATTTAAGAGTATCCCTTCTGCCTAGATCACCTTCCTGCCCCCAGATCAGAGAGAACTCTCTACCTTTGCTCATGCCACACCTTACACAGGTTTAAAAGTGGTTCCTGTTGCATCCCATGGTGAGTACAAGCAGCCCTCCCTTATTCTCCTTCCTTCCTCCCTTACCTCAGCTCTGTAAACAGCTGCCTTTTCCCCTAAGTTATAATTCCCTAGGAGGACATGGGTCCATCTTAGAAGCTTCTATCCTTCTCTTTCCCTCGGCCTCTCCATGTGTCTTGCATATAATAGAGGATCCCAGCAATCATTCGTTAAAAAAACCCTGTCCCCAGAAGCCCCTCCTGGCAGTACTATCTTCTCCTCTTTGTCCTACAAACCAGTTGCTGTGGTTTTATAACTTTGCACAGTCAGCCAAGGATTCTTAAACTGAAGTTTATCTTAGTATGTGGTCTCCAGATTCTTGCTTGATTTGTCTCTCTCTGGAAATCTCCCAGATAAATCACAGCCAGTCATATCCGTGCTACACCTCATCCCAGAATAGCCAGCATGAGGACAGAGTTAGAAGGGCCTTGGGAGAGCATCCAGGAAGCCGTTGTATTATAGATGGGAAAACAAAACCCCTGAGAGAAGAGGGGACTCGCCCAAGGTCATGGTTCTGAGTCAGGGCCAGAAGTCAGCTCTCGTGCCTCCCAGGGCCTCCAGGGCTCTGAATATTGGACTGGTGGTCTCCCCGTACATGCTGCCTGCGGTTTTAAAAACGGCCTTTAGGGCCATCACATTCAGAGAGGCAGTTTGATAGCTCAGCCAGGCCAAGAGGGTCTGGTACAGAGGAGGAGGAGTGCTAGTGGCCTAAGAGAAGATAGTTGGCCCAAGGGAAGTAGAGACAGTAACTAAAAGTCCTCTTGATATTGCCCCCATGCAATGACTTCTACTGTTTGATTCAATGAATAAATACTCTTTTGCTGGAATTCACCCTGAACATAAATTGGTGAAGCATTCATGGCCATTGGAACTCTCCGCCCACCCCATCTAACCATCTTCTGGCAGAAGGACTGTTCTGTTTTTGTGGCCTCACAGTAATGTTTTTCTCATCAGCAGAGGCTGACTCCTGCCTGAGTCCTGACCAAGGCCTTCGGCCACATGACATGCTGAGTTCTGGAGGGGAAGGAGGTAATAATGCTGCTTAACAAAGCTCTTTTCTAGACACTGCCCACTTGATCCTCAGTGAAGCTCTGGGTGGCAGACAGGGAAGTCCTTACTATCCTGAATTTATAGAAGACACTATAGCCTCGAGAGGATGAGTGATTTACCCAAGGTCACATAGCTAATGATTATCGTGATCAGGGAAACAGTGGTTAAGTTGTTGGTGTTCAAATTCCAGCTCTGCTACTTACTGTGAAGGTCATTTAATCCAGGCTTCCCTACTTACTAGTCTTGGGACTTTGAGTAAGTTACTTAACCACTTTGTGCCTCAGTTTCCTCATAGTACATCTCTCTTTGGAATGTTGGGGGATTAAATGAGACAATATGTGTAAAGGTCTTAACCCTGTGTCTGGCAGGGATTAAGTACTCAGTAGTGTTAGAAATTGTCGTTATTATTATCAAGTCTGGTTTAGCTATGAGACAAGACATGGGTTTCCTGAGCTCAGATGGGGATCCTTCTAGGGATCTGTCATGGATTGAATTGCGTCCCCCCAAAATACCTATCAACTTGGTTGGGTCAATATTCCCAGTCTTGTATGATTGTGTACCATTTTGTAATCTGATGTGATTTCCTTATGTGTTGTAAATTCTATCACTACGATGTAATAAGATGGATTTGCAGCAGTTATACTGATGAGGTCTACAAGATTAGATAGTGTCTTAAGCCAATCTCTTTTGAGATATAAGAGAGAGAAGCAAGCAGAGAGCCAGGGAACCTCAGACCACCAAGAAAGCAGTACTGACAGCAGAGCGAGTCCTTTGGATCTGAGATTCCTGCTCTGAGGTGCTCCCAGACCAAGGGGAGACTGATGCATCACAAGGACCTTCCTCCAGAGCTGACAGAGAGAGAGAAAACCTTCTCCTGGAGCTGATGCCCTGAATTTGGACTTGTAGCCTACTGGACTGTGAGAGAATAAACTTCTCTTTGTTAAAGCCATCCACTTGTGGTATTTCTGTGATAGCAGCACTAGATGACTAAGATAGGATCTCTAGGAAAATGAATTTCAAAACTCATAGTGTTGCAAAAGGCTTAGAGGTAATGCAGTTTGTCTGCTCATTCAATTTTATTATTATTTTAAAAAATCTGACATTTGAAGATCATCATACATAATCACTATTGGGATACGTAGTAATTAGGCACACAAGGTCAACAGTTCACATAAATGGCTGAAATTATTATGTCTACATAGCCAAATAAAAATTTAAATTTCTCTTTTTTTTGTTATTTTTGGTGTCTATGATAGACACTCGTATCATCACATTTCTGTTACATGCACCATTTCATCCTGATCACATGCACTGATGATAAGTCATATTAAGAAGCAAAAAAATAGAAAAAAAAGTATTACTCATAATGGGGGAGGAGGAGTGAGCAGAAGCATAAAAGTGCTGATTTCCTTACCTTTCATAGCAGCCACTAAATGGAATCTGCCTAAAACTGAAGCATGTAAAAAAAAGAAGGAAAGAAAACAGACTCCAATTTTTTAAAGTTTTTCATAATATATTTTCTTAACCTTGGAGGAACCATTGAGAAATAATATCTCTTGTGGAGAATAAACACACATATGAAGTTCAGCAATTCCATTAGCTTTGTATTGTGTTAAATTCATGTAAAATTAAATTTTATACGTCTTATTAAAAGCATGTAAAGTATAATCCCTTTTTAATAAACTATTTCTTTATATCCATTCATCCATCTAATCTACCTTCTTAGCTACCTGCCTATATATCCTCCTCTCTGTATGTATAAAGTGAGCACGAGAGAGATATCTGTAATGATGTTCACTATGGCTATTTTGGGGTGGTGGGATTTTGAAGGTTTTAAAATATCTTCTTTATATTTCTCTACATTGAATTCTTTGTAATAAGCATGCGTCATTAAAAGAAGTATTATTTTAAATGGGCAGCTCCTGTCCAAAAGCAGGACGAGAAGGCAGGAAAGGACAGGAACTGGTCAAATGGACACAGGGAACCTGGGGCAGAAAGGGGGAGTGTGCTATCACATTGTGGGATTGCAACTAATGTCACAAAACAAATATGTGTGTAAATTTTTGAATGAGAAATTAACTGGAGCAGTAAACTTTCACCTAAAGCACAATTTTAAAAAAAAGAAGGAAAAAAAGTATTATTTTTAAAAAAGACAGGAAGACAATGATCCTGGATTTTTTTCCCAACAGCTGGGGTTTCCTTGCTCTTGCCACTCTCCCCTACCCCATATACTCCAGAATCAAGGCTTCCAGGATCATCCAATACCTAGGGTGCTCCCACCCCAGGCTCCTGCTCTGAGATCTCACATCAGGGTCCTTAGTGTTGGAGCACTTGAGTGGCAGAAACTCAAAGAGGCTGTGGATGGCCTGGCATGGAAGTATACAACTGAGAGACAGAGGAAAGATGGCTCAGAGGACAGGGGGATAGGGGTCTCTAATCTAGGGCATTTCTTAGTCTTACATATGAGGAGACCAAGTCTAGAGTGGAAGAGTAGCCTGTCCAGAGCCACACACTCATCTACAAGCAGCCCCCTTTCAAATGCAACCAATCTTTTTCTCCAAGCTCTATGGATAAGGAGAGGTGGTAGGACCTTAGGCCCTTATTCTAAGGAAGGAAGGGGCATGTCAGGACATGGGAGAGGGATTGGGGCCTCAACCTCTCCCTCTTCAGCAGCTAATTCTCTGTTTTTCTATTAGGTCAGCCAGAGATGGCATCTGTAGGAACTGCAGGACCCCCTGGAGGTATCTACAGCATCCATGCACAGAACGTTCAGAATCAGAGAAAAGGAGTCCTAGGCAGATGTTGGGTCTGGATTTGAGTGAAGTGGAGAAGATTCAAAACAGTCTGGCAGCCAATTCTTGTCTTCCCTGCTCCAACTTGGGGACATGGCCTATGTTTCCCTAAATTATCAAAGTGCTTTACATTTCTTTGAGGGTGGGTGTGGCAGTGGGGGTGGGGAGGGAATGCTCACCATTCTTGAGGGCAGCCCCTGTCCAACTCCAGGAAATTGTCAGCACCTCTCTGGTGGACAGCTCCACAGTAACCATCAGAATTTTCTCCCCATCTCAATGGGGCCATTAGCCCATTTGTGTTCTGTGACTGATGACTTGTCTTTATTTCTTTTCTCTCTCTCTCTTTTTTAAAAAATTCACTTTGTTGTAAAGGAGTTTCAACTCAAAAGGATTTATTCTTTAAGACACACAAAGCAATGTATAAAAAGGAATATTGAATTGGTAGGAATAAAGACTCCTTTATGTAATAGCCTGAGTGACTGAATTAGAAACCCCTTGGGGATATGTGTATCATAGCTCAGGAATTTTGTAACTGGTGACTAGATTTTCAGAACTAAACCAGCATCAAGAATACATCATCTTACAAGAATTGTTTTGGTCTATTTCCCAATGCTAATGCAATATGGGAGAGGTTAGTTGGGCGCTGGAATCTTACAGTGTCATGGATAGTTTAATAGTTTGAGACTAAAGTTTAGAATATTTGAAATCTGGATGGTCCCAGAGACTCCAGAATTGTGATCATTATTCCCATAACCAGCAATCTGAATGACTCAGGTAGAAGACACAAGTCTAACAGGAAATGGAGGCCCTGGAATTGTAAACAGTTGGGAAACTAAAGTACTTGAGGGTACACAAAGACTTTCCCGCTAAGAGTGAACAGGAAGGTTTGGAAAAGTGCGAAGTTATCTATTACTTCCCTTAACAGAAGTGGAACACATGACCAGGTCATGTGTGGGCAGGAGAGGCTGGTTGACTTCCATTAGGCTTCTTATACAGCAGCCTTTACCTGGGAAAGTCACCTTGGCCCAGAGTCTGGTCCTCAGGTTGGCAGGCTTGGAAACACAATTTTGCCAATACAGAGAGTGGATGCATCTTTCTCAGAACAGGGTTTCACTGTCCAAATTCATGAGAGGTTGATGTGTAAACTACACTTTGCAAGTTTGTTCACTGGCTATGAGAAACTGAACTGCCTGGGGACTGGACATTTTCTGCTTCTACTCAGTATGCCCTCTTCCTATAGGAAAACTATCTGGGAAGCCAGGTCATTATCAGGAGGTTGCTTGGTAAGCTTGGAATAAGAATTAGGTCAGTTAATTTTATGATAGCGGTATTTGATGACAATAGATTTTGATCAGCTACCTCCCCTATGTGTTTGATCAGGGAAGACCTGCAACTGAAGATGGATTGGGTCAGGGAACTTCACCTCATTCTTTGTTTCAGTTTCTCCAAAAACAGACCCTGAAGCAGAGATTTGAGTGCAAATAGTTTATTTCGGAGGTGGTCCCAGGAAACACTGCTAGCGGAGTGGGGAAGTGAAACAGGGAAGGGAAGGAATCCCATACTAGGTGTGTTATCAAACAAGTTACCACCATGAACAACTGGAGCTTAAGCTCACTGGTGACTCTGGGAGACTGTATAATATTTATCTCAGAGTTATCCTGCCCCAGGGGCATGTGATCTGGGCTATTTATCCAACAACTCTAGTGAGCCATTGGTTGAGGGATGCACCTGGCCAGGGGGTGGGGTGGGTGGTTAATTTACCACATATCCTGCCTGCTCCATGTGTGGGCAGAATGAGCTCTGGTGGCCACAGAAAGCCTTCAGGTCAAGAGACACGGATGCTGACAGAAGTTGGGTCAATGGGCACAGAAATGGACAGTGCCGAGGGCATATAAATGAGGGTACTGGTAGTATCTACTATACACTCTGTCCATCACCAGTTGTGGTCACTCATGAATTGGGCACTGTTCCTGCTTCCTTTCATCCTTATCCTTTTTTCTGTACTCTTATCACTGATCAATGTCCTTTATGATTGGTCCATTCTGTATCACTGACCAATGTCCTATACAATTAGTCCATTCTTTTTTTTTTTAATTGTACTTTAGATGAAGGTTTACAGAACAAACTACCTTCTCATTAAACAGTTAGTACACATATTGTTTTATGACATTGGTTAACAACCTCATGACTTGTCAATACTCTCCCTTCTTGACCTTGGGTTCCCCATTACCAGCTTTCCTGTCCCCTCCTGCCTTCTAGTCTTTGCCCCTGGGTTGGTGAACCGCTCTAGTCTCATTTTGTTTTATGGGCCTGTCTAATCTTTGGCTGAAGGGGGAACCTCAGGAGTGACTTCATTACTGGGCTAAAAGGGTGTCTGGGGGCTATACTGTCAGGGTTTCTCCAGTCTCTTTCAAGCCAGTAAGTCTAATCTTTTTGTGAGTTAGAATTTTGTTCAATATTTTTCTCCAGCTCTGTCCAGGACCCTCTATTGTGATCCCTGTCAGAGCAGTCAGTGGTAGTAGTCAGGCACCATTTACTTGTACTGGACTCAGTCTGGTCGAGGCTGTGGTAGTTGTGGTCCATTAGTTCTTTGGACTAATCTTTCCCTTGTGTCTTTAGTTTTCTTCATTCTCACTTGCTCCTGAAGGGGTGAGAACAGTGGAGTATCTTGAATGACCACTCACAGGCTTTTAAGACCCCAGATGCTTCTCGCCAAGGTAAAATGTAGAACATTTTCTTCATAAACTATGTTATGCCAATTGAGCTCGATGTTCCCCAAGATCATGGTCCCCACAGCCCTCAGCCCAGCAATTCAGTCCCTCAGGGAGTTTGGATGTGTCTATGGAGCTTCCATGAACTTGCCTTGTACAAATTGTGCTACCTTTGCCCATTTTTCAGTTGGATTGTTTGTCTTTTTGTTGTAGAGGTGGTGGATTTTCCTGTAGATTTTAGAGATTAGATCTGTGTTGGATTTGTTGTACCCCAAAATTTTTTCCCAGTGTGTAGGTTCTCTTTCTACTCTTTTGGTGAAGTCCTTTGATGAGCATAAGTGTTCAATTTTTAGAAGATCCCAGTTATCTAGCGTATCTTCTGGAGTTTGTGTGCTGTTAGTTATGGTTTGTATCCTGTTAATGCCGTGTGTTAGGGCCTCTAGCATTGATCCCATTTTTTCTTCTATGATCTTTATAGTTTTTGGCTTCATATTGAGGCCTTTGATCCATTTTGAATTAGTTTTTGTGTATGGAGTGAGGTATGGGTCCTATTTCATTTTTCTGCAGAAGGACATTCAGTTTTGCTAGCACCATTTGTTAAAAAGACTGTCTTTTCCCCACTTAATGGATTTTGGGCCCTTGTTGAAGATCAGGTGACCGTAGGTAGATGGATTTACATCTGGGTTCTCAATTCTGTTCCATTGGTCAATGTATCTGTTGTTGTACCAGTACCAGGCTATTCTGACTACCATAGCTATATAGTAGGTTCTGAGGCCAGGTAATGTGAGTCCTCCTACTTTATTCTTCTTCTTCAATAGTGCTTTACTTATCTGGGGCTTCTTCCCTTTCCATATAAAGTTAATGATTAATTTTTTCATCTCTTAAAAGAATGTTGTTGGTATTTGGATCAGGATTGCATTGTATTTGTAAATTGCTTTGGGTACATTCTTTTTTTTTAATAAGCTTTGTTAATCAGTTTGGTTTTGCTTTTCCTACTCTTGTGACCCCATGAATTGTCTGTCTACTTTTATTTATTATGTGGGGATTTCAATAGTTTAGTTCTGAAAATTTTAGAAGTGCCTTGCTGATAACCACAGAACTGGTTAAAGAAGGTCAGGAAGGGGGGTGGGGGGGTGGGAGGGGGATGGAACAGATTAGTAACTAGAAAAGGAGGAACATTTAGAAACAAAGTATTTGTTCTGAAATTTTTATGAAACTTGATAGCTGATCTTGAGTTCATCTGGAAGAGAAAATGCACAAGCCAAGCCAAGAACATTTTGAAAAAGAACAATGGTGAAGAATTTGCCCTATCAGATATCAAAATATACTATAAAGCTACAGTGATTAAAACATTGCGGGATTGGCACAAGAATAGACAAATAATCCAGTGGAACAGAAGAGAGTTCAGAAACAGACTCATCTGTATGTGGGTGTCTTGGTTATCTAGTGCTGCTATAACAGAAATACCACAAGTGGATGCCTTTAACAAAGAGAAATTTATTCTCTCACAGTCTTGGAGGCTAGAAGCCCGAATTCAGGGTGCCAACTCCAAGGGAAGGTTTTCTCTCTCTGTTGACTCTGCGGGAAGATCATTGTCATCAATCTCCCCTGGTTGAGGAACTTCTTAGGCGCAGGGACCCCAGGTCCAAAGAATGCACTCTGCTCTTGGCACTGCTTTCTTGGTGGTATGAGGTCCCCATGTCTCTCTGCTAGCTTCTCTCTTTTATATCTCAAAAGAGATTGACTTAAGACACAACCTAATCTTGTAGATCGAATCCTGCCTCATTGGCATAACTGTCTCTAATTCTGCCTTGTTAACATCATGGAGGTAGGTTTTACAACAAGTAGGAAAATCACATCAGATGACAAAATGGTGGACAATCACACAATACTGGAAATTATGGTCTAGCCAAGTTTACACACACTTTTTGGGGAACCAATTCAATCCATAATGGTAGGAATTTAGTATATGATAAATATGGTATTTCAAATGAGTGGGTAGGGACAAGAGAATAAGCACGAATGGACCCCCTGGGTGGTGCACACAGTTAATGAGCTTGGTTGCTAACTGAAAGGTTGGCAGTGTGAGTGCACTCTGAGGTGCCTTGGAAGAAAGGCCTGGTCATCTACTTCCAAAGAATTAAACCACTGAAAACCCTATAGAGCACAGTTCTACTTTGACACACATGGGATTGCCATGAATTAGAATCGACTTGAAGGCAACTTGTGATGGTGGTTGTGATACATTAAGTAGTGTTACTAGATACCCATTTGGAAAGAAATTAAGTTATATTCTTATCCCGCACATGTACAAAATTAAATTTCAAATGGATTATAGAACTAATACTAAAGAACAAAACCAAAGCTTTTTAGAGAAAAAAAAAAAGAGAATAGTTTTATAATATTGGGGGTGAGGAAGACCATTCTAAGTAAGACCAAAAATTTAGAAGCCTTACTAAGAAAGAAATGCACAGATTTGACTACATACTATGGAACAGTTTTGTGCAAAGTAAAGACACTGTAACAGTTAAAAGCACAAAAGAAACTGAATTTCTGCCCACCTCTCTCTAGTTTGTGTCTTCCTCTTTCTATGTATCTCTCCCCTGCCCAGTCCCGGTCTGTCTGTCTCTAAGTCTTGGCTCCGTTTTTCTGAATCTCTGATCCTCCATCTTTGGGTTTCTCCCCACCTTGTCTCTGTACCACCCACTTTAGGTCTCTGTCCTCCTTTCTCTGCATTTGTCCCACAGTCTCTGTATCCTCGAGAGAAGTAGAGGGCACTCAGGCAAACAGTGGACTGAGTAGTGATTTGGGGGATAATATTGGAGCCATGATTCCCTGTCCTTGAGCATAAATAATGTGACCCATCTGGAGTTGGACTCACAAGGACCCACAAAGACTCACAAGGACATATCAGCTGGGCCCTGAGGTATAAAGACAAGAGCTAGAACAATCTTGGAAAACATCCTTTAGGGAACCGTTCTCATAAACAAATCATAAACAGCACTAAAGACCCACATAGTTTCCACTCTTATCTTTTTCTATTAGCATGTAGTGAATAGTAGGATTTGTTGGACCAATGAAGACTTTCCTCACTGTTGTTACTGAAATCTGCACCAACGATTGTTAAGAAAGACAATTCAAAATGTAGAATCAGAAGATATAGCAGTTTTTAGTTAATCGGTGAGAAAGATGAAGCTTTCAATGATTTTGTCCATTTGTAACATTAATATATACTGATGATTTTGTAACATTCCTCGGGCTCAGGCAGACATGGCTCTAGCAGCATGCTTGTCCATTTTCCCACTTTTGCCTATTCTGTAGTATTTCTTGGACTCAGGCAGACATGGCTCTGGCAGCAGGCTTGTCTGTTTTCCCACTTTTGCTTATTCTGTAATATTCCTTGGACTCAGGCACACATGGCTTTAGCAGCATGCTTGTGCATTTCCCACTTTTGCCTCTTTGAATATATGCAGATAAAACTTTTCTTTTGGCTTTACTAAACTTTGTGATGTTTTACCCTAGAACAGTAAGCAAAAAAAAAAAAAAAAAAAAAAAAAAAAGACAGAGTTGGGGAAAGATTTTACCTATATCTAAAACAAAATATCAAGGTTCATAAATTATATATAGCAATATAAATCTATAAAAAAGACAAAACTGCCACTAGAAAATTGGATAAAGTATATAAACAGGCAATTCACAGACTCTGAAATATAAGGAGCTTAATAGGTGCTCTGGTTGTCACCCAGAGACCCTCCTTTGAAGCTGGGCACCCATTCCCCAGCTGCCGGGAGTGTTAGCATGCCATGGTTCTCACTGAGTGCCTCCTCAGGAATGGTCCTCAATGAAAAGAGCCATAAGGTCATGGCCCCTCCTTGGGGGCAGCCCACATCCATTGACTGGCCCATGAAGGGTATAAAAGCCTGGCTCTTTTGTCTCAAGAAGTAGTAACTTTGGGGGGTTATTTCAGCTTTGGCGCCCCCACGGGAGCAGCTGAGGCCTCTGTTAGGAGTGCACTGCAGGCTAATCCTACTTTCTTCACTTCCCCCTCAGGTTTTGATCTGGGAGAACACCCCTCAATAAACGTGCCGCTTACAAATCTCTGTCTTATAGTATGTATCCTGGGGAAACCTGACCTAAGACAGTGGCAAATAAACAGGAAAAGGCAATAAACATAGGAAAAGATGCCTCATTTCACTGGTAATCAGGACATTAACAACCTGCGTTATGCAGATGACAGCCATGCTTGCTGAAAGAGAAGAGGACTTGAAGCACTTACTGATGAAGATTAAAGACTACAGCCTTCAGTATGGATTACACCTCAACATAAAGAGAAGAAAAATCCTCACAACTGGACCAATAAGCAACATCAT